>NC_091208.1:7016263-7251263 GCF_040958095.1 Procambarus clarkii
GCCCACGAAAGTTGCTCTTTCGTCAGATTCATCTACACGTTCACTGCATTCTAATACTCTGCCGACTCAAGCACTTTGCGCAGTACAGAACTTACAGCTTGCGTTTCCGACTCTTCGTCGCCTCCAGGACAATTCAGCTCTAGCAGTGATTCCCTCGTTGTCCTAACTACGTGCCTACATTACCTCATATTGTCCTGGTGCCCGAGCCCATCCGCCCCGGATCTAAATGCTCCACCAACAACCCAAGACGCTACAGCTTCGACACAGAGCAGACAGCAGACTACGACCGCATCGAGCCGCCACGCACTCGCTCCCTGAGTTCAGACACTCACAATTCTCAATCGAGCCGCCACGCTCTCCCACATAGAGCTCCACGACTCCGGCCTCACTCAGCTCTCTGCTCTGCTCCAGGCTTCGTCTCAACGTCTGCGACACTGCTAAATCCAGAGACACATCCGCCGACTACGCAGTTCACTCTTTCGACCACAGTTACCAGCAGCACCGCCACCTACGACAACGGACGATCCTGTACGACCTCCCACCCTACAACCCCAGTTACCAGCCGCACCACAACCTGATCCTATGACGACGGACGATCCTGTGCGACCTCCCACCCTACGACCCCAGTTAGATGACATCAGAGAAGAGGAGGAAGTTAACTTTGATGGTTATGTAACGCGAGCAGGGCGTACAAATCTTCTTGAATCTTGGGTTTTGTCTAAAACCCAAGGTTCAAGAAGATTACAAATTCTTGAGGCAATTCACATAAGAATAGAGCGACCTACCATGAACACCCAAATCACGGAACTATTTACTCTACCCACCATGAGAGTAAGGACAAGACAAGAACATATCGATGCCAACACAGAAGACATCATAACATAACATAACATTATGTTATGTCCAACATAACAGGCCAATTACACTGGATTAATCTTTGTGTTTAGATAGGAGATGCCTCGTATGGGCCAATAAGCCTTTTGCAGCCTCTATGTTTCACCTCACATTTATCCCTTATGTATCCCCCCATGTTTTCACCTTCATTGTATTATCACCTGACCTAATGCGGGTATAAAATCAACTAGTATTGTAAGATCTATTCACTTGAGAATGAACCATGGAGGTTCGAAACGTCGTGCAAATTATACAAATAAGTGTAATACACTCTATAGTAAATCACTTCTTTTCTTCACCTTAAAAGTACGAAAATGAGTTTTGGAGAACTCCTATTTCAATTAAGCCCTGATGCTAAGAAAATAGTTAGAGGGATAGAAGCCCTAAACCAGAAAATAATAAATACAGAATATGCGGTCATATTCAATGAAATATATATATATATATATATATATATATATATATATATATATATATATATATATATATATATATATAAATTGTTGCAAGTCGAGCAACAAATATTTTACATTGAACATCAAATGAGATTGGGAAAGCAGTATTGCTACCTCTGCTATACAGAAAAAAATAAACCCCAGACACACCCTGTGGGTAGTAATGGACCCCCATACCGACACTATGAGGGGTAGTGGACCCCATAATAACACTATGAGCGGTAGTGGACACTATACAAACACTATGGGCGGTAGTGGACACTATGCAAACACTATGGGCGGTAGTTGACTTCATAGCGACCCTGTGGGCGGTAGTGGACCCCCTGCCGACCCTGTGGGCGGCAGTGGACCCCCTACCGACCCTGTGGGCGGTAGTGGACTCCTACCGACCCTGTGGACGCCCTACCGACCCCGTAGGCGGTAGTGGATCCCTACCGACCCTGTGGGAGGTAGTGGACGCCATACCGACCCTGTGGGCGGCAGTGGACCCCCTACCGACCCAGTGGGCGGCAGTGGACCCCTACCGACTTTGTGGACGGTAGTGGACGCCCTACCGACCCTGTGGGCGGTAGTGGACCCCATACCGACCCTGTGGGTGGCAGTGGACCCCATACCAACCCTGTGGGCGGTAGTGAACCCCCTACCGACCCTATGGGCAGCAGTGGACCCTATATACTAATCCTGTTGGCGATACTGGACCCTATACTCATCCTGTGGGCGGCAATGGAGGCCATACACATCCAGTGAGTGTTATTGGACCCCATACTTATTCTGTGGGTGGTTGGAGCCCCATACCCATCCTGTGGGTGATAGTGGACGTCATACTCATCCTGTGGGTGGTATTAAACCCCATACCCATCCTGTGGGTGGTTGTGAGCCCCATACCCATCCTGTGGGTGGTAGTGGACGCCATACACATCCAGTGGATGGTATTGGACCCCATACCCTTCCTGTGGGTGGAAGTGATCCCCATACCCATCCTGTGGGTGGATGTGACCCCCATACCCATCCTGCGGGTGGTATTGGACCCCTTACCCACCTAACAGGTGGTATTGGAACCTATACCAATCCAATATTTGGTATAGTAGACACCATACCATGCTGTTTGCAGTAGTTTACCCCATAAACATTCCAACGTAACATCGTTTTCTGTTAGCGTTCCTACAAAACATTCTTTACAGCTTTTTAGAGCACAAACTATGGTATAAAATATTGATTGGTGAAGCACTGTTATTCTATGTAATAATTTATAGTGCTTATTACAATTTACTAAGAACAACTAATATTTCTCAAAACAAAACTACGAGCCTTCAATAGGATATAGCTGATCTGTAATATTATAAGAGCATGGACAATAGTAGGTAAATTTCACAACCCATGTGGGACATGAAAACTACAATTTTCATTATAATTGAACCAATCACGACTATTCTGCTATCTACGTTGATGGACGGGTACTGTGAGACGTAAATTGGTACGTGAGGATGAGTTTGGGCCTTGGTAAAAAAGGTAACTTGGAATATAGCACATATGTACTAAATCACATTCAACATATTGACTTTAAGCATTAAGTCATATATGTGCTGTCTTGTGTGAGAACGGGTTGCGTAATGCATATGCTTCAGGGAACCTGCTGGTCATACATAAAATTTTAAATTTATACATATTTCCGGATTTGGTACGGGGTAAAGGTCCGACACAATCCAGTACCACATGAGTAAAAGGCTCCTCTGGCACTACAATAGGATATAATGGTGCTCGTGGCACAGTCTGATTAGGCTTACCAACAGTTTGACACACAACACAATTGTGGCAATATCTGACCACATCTTTTTTAAGTTTTGGCCAATAAAAAAGTTTACAGATCTTATGATACATACTGGTAATGCCTTGATGGCCTCCGATCAGGTCATTATGGGCAGCTTGCAATACCTGCTCCCTATACTCTGTTGGCACAACAAGCTAGGTTTTAGACTCGCAATCATCTGATGAGGGAGTTCCTGATGGTCTCCATCTTCTCCTCAGACATTGATCCTTGAAATAACAACCCGTACTCTCCTCCAAAGTATCAATGGAGTCGGCTGCTTCTGCATAACACTCAGCAAGACTGGGATCAGTACTCTGTAACTTACGCAAGGTCTGGAACTCTACAGCTGGAGCGAGCGGGCAAGGAACTGGTACCTGGGCCACATCTTCCAGACCATCTGGGTCAGAATAAATTGGGGCTTTGGCACCAGCCTCACTCTCGACATCCACGTGAGCTAAAAATGTATCTTCAAGGTCCACCTCCACCTCCCAGTCTGAAGAGGTCCTGGCCTCGAGAACATCCACCTTGGTAGTAGCAGGACTTACCACATTCTGCTTACCCATGGATCTGGTCGCAACACAGGCTGGATAAATGACACCATCATCCGCATCTGGTTGAGCCAGTACTGCATTAGGTTTAGTATACATAACAGGACAATCGGTCCCACTAACTTGACACTTGTCAAAATCATTACCTACAATGATATCAATCCCAGGAATGGACAACTGCTCACTGACTGCTACAGTGCACCAACCTGGTGTAATAGAAGAATTCAGCTTAACCTTAATTAATGGTATGTATGAGGGCTGGATATGCCCTCCAAGTCCCTGCAATAACACTACCTCTCCAGTGTCTTCTGTACTAACATCAGTAAGAACACAGCGAGAAAGTAAGGACTGGGAAGCACCAGTGTCCCTTAACAACTGAACTGGTTTCCAGGTTCCACTAGTACATAATAGGGTTCCCGAATGTAGGTATAGATCAAAATTAGTCATCCACTTGGGCATGACTGGAGCAACATTGGCATTAATGGTTTGCAAACCCCTACTCATAATCAGACCAGTTGGCCTCAACTCAGGGTGCAAAGAATAACAGGAATTTACCACATGACCTCTTCTCCTGCAATGCGTGCAATATCTGCTAGTGGTCGGAACAGCCGAACTCACTGCAGGCTTAATCACTACATTACTTGAGGTTGACAACCCTTTCTGTTTCTCAGATTTAGGCTTTACAGGAGAAGGGTTAAGGGGAGAAGGTGAAGTAGCTGGTCGAGTCTGGAAAACATGATTTTTATAAGCATAATGATTAGTTTTAGCATTAAAATTATTAATTGGTGCTCTAAAAGGCACTTTAGTAAGTAGTTCATGCTCATTAGTTAGCTTGGCTAGTTTTATAAGATCAGTGGTTTGTTTGTTTTCAGCCATAAACAAAGCTAATTTCTCTGGTAGACATCCCAATACTTCCTCAGTTACTATGAGGTCTCTCAGAGTCTCAAACTCTGTAATATTAAGTGCTTTAATCCATATATTAAAGTGATTTAATTTTACTTGTACAAAGTCAGAATAGTCTGGTCATGTGCTCTTTTTAAACTTCTGAATTTTATTCTATGTGCCTCTGGGATCTGCTGGTAGGCATTTAAAATACTTGCTGAACAAATTTAAAATCGAAAAAATTCTCAGCAGGGAAAGATGCAAATACCTCTTGAGCTTTACCCTTAAATTGTCCTTGTAAAATGCTAACCCATTGATCTACAGGCCAGTTCATGCTGACTGCTAATTTCTTAAAATGCAAGAAAAAAAATTCTGGATCTTCATTAAACTTAGGTAATTCTACATGTTTACTGTACTTAGAAGAACTATTTGTACTCTCTGGATTATTACTAGTGTTACCTAGCCCTGCTGCAATTCTCTGCTGTTCCAACCTGTTATTATTTTCAGCCATATTCTGCTGTATTTCTAATTGTTTAGTTTGTTACTCTGCTAGTTGTAACTGAGCCTCCAACATCTGTTGCTTTTGCTCCAACTCAAGTTGTTTTTGCTGGTTCTGCAACTCCAACCTCCGCTTGTCTGCTTCCAGCCTAGCCATTTCTAATTTAGTCTCCAACTTTAAGATTGCCACCTTGTCACTTGACTCTTCTTCTAACTCTCCCAAACACTCTTCGTCAAGTCTCTCCTCCTCCACCAAGTGTGTGACAATAACTCTTAATACTTGAGCTTTCAACATTTTACTGGAAACTGCTAGGTTCAATTTATCAGCCAGAACCAACAAACCAGACTTCTTTAAGTCTTTAATTTTACTCAAATTTGGCTGTTCCACCAGCGCAGCAACCTGATCCTCCATGGTTGGCTCAATTATCACAACGTAACACTTGAAACAACACTGAAAATTATGCTTGGCCCCTGGCACAAGCTGAACACTTACCTCAAATCGTGAAGCGTTGAGAAGTTTTCACAGCAGCTCAGATTGAACAGATAATTTCACAGGCTTGATTAGGTGTCACTAGATAATCACAGAGTACCTAGGAAGGCAATTGATATTAATAATTAGCACTGTCAATTGTACAAACATTACAGGGAATTAAGGTTTAAGCTCCCGGACAGTGGCCCTCATTTGTTACAACCCTTGAGACTTAGTACGGTTCTTTCCCCGCAATGATTAATTATATTAAATCGGCCTTGCCAACAGGTGTCTAGGAGTAAAGGGAAAATAATACTGCATAACTTGGGAGAAACAATTTATCTACGCTAAAGGTGACAAACACAACAATTAAATGGTACAGTTAATAACCAGAAATATTCTTTAGCATGCAATAATATAAATGAAAATCCTTATTGAGCAATGAGCAATATCACCAGCACATGAATTAATAATGGAATAAAAGTACAATCATCTAACCAGAGAATTAACCTAGTATTAGCTAAAATATCAGTAACCACGGACTTAACTTAAAATACATGTCTCCTCTCGACCAAAGCTGCCACGCCTCTGCGCAAATCCTGGCTTGCCAGGGTGGCATCCTACCACACATGTCAATTAAACATCCACATAAAGTATTGTGGAAATTATACTAACAAAATGTAGTACTAATATTCAAATCATTATTAATCTTAAGAGTATTAAATACTGTTACATTACTCAATATAATTTACTGACAAAAATAATAAGATTGATCAAGGTTGAACTATAAACACTCGCTTGACATCAAGTTCCCACACTGGCCACATCCATATATAGTCATCCCCTCACATGAGAAACCAACAGGAAAATACTTGCAGAAGCCTCATACAATATAATGCAACTCGGCACACTACAATGTATAACATTCAATAGTCTAATATCATACAACTGAATATTATACTAAATATAGAACAAGACAATAAAGTAATATAAGCATCAGGAATAATGTTAGAATCCTAGTAAGATTCGTAACAGTCAAGCTGGTGTTTCTTGTTGTTAGTGATTTGGTCACGCTGGTGTTTCTTGTTGTTGGTGTTTTGGTCACGCTGGTGTTTCTTGTTGTTGGTGTTTTGGTCACGCTGGTGTTTCTTGTTGTTGGTGTTTTGGTCACGCTGGTGTTTCTTGTTGTTGATGTTTTGGTCACGCTGGTGTTTACTGTTGTTAGTGTTTTGGTCACGATTGTGTTTCTTGTTGTTGATGTTTTGGTCTAGTGGCCACAGTGTACGTAATCCCAGTGACGTCATGCACTAAGCAGGACCCCAGTGACGTCATGCACTAAGCAGGACCTCAGTGACGCCATGCACTAAGCAGGACCTCAGTGGCGTCATGCACTAAGAAGGACTCCAGTGACGTCATGCACTAAGTATGACCTCAGTGACGTCATGCACTAAGCAGGACATCTGTGATGTCATGCACTAGGTAAGACCCCAGTGACCATGCACTAAACAGGAACCCAATGGCGTCATGCACTAAGCGGGACCCTAGTGACTTCATACACTAAGCAGGACCCCAGTGACGTCATGCACTAAGCAGGACCCCAGTGACGTCATGCACTAAGCAGGACCTCAGTGACGTCATGCACTAAGCAGGACCACAGTGACGTCATGCACTAAGCAGGACCACAGTGACGTCATGCACTAATCAGGACCTCAGTGATGTCATGCACTAAGCAGGACCCCTCATGAATGTGAGGACTCTGAAATGTGAATGGACTCACTGCTCTGTGCAGTGATCATTGTAAGTCACTGTTAAACACCGGCTTCTGGTTGTTTCTTCTATTCAACAGCAATATCACAATATTTCTGCACACAACCAGACCATCACCTGAGGTATGCTGACCAGCAACACTGACATGATCGACAGATATAGATATACACGGACATCAGACATAGCTGCAGCACTTTACATCAAGCACTCAGTTAGGTGCACTCTATGGTTTACAAGTCTAAGACGTTTACACCAACCCTACTTCTTCTTCGGCTGATCAATGCAACTGCAAAGCAAGATTACCTAGCTTCCCCTCGACAGGAAAACCATCTTACCTTTCTTCTGCCTCCATGTAATTTATACTTTTTGCAACATTGTGAGCATCAATTGCTTTGAAGATGAAGAGGAAACATTAATTTAGGGAAGATTTTTTGATTGATTTTTTAGTGTAATTACTCATTTATTTCTTACATAAATATTATCTAATTCACTAATGAATTAGTGCACATGAAAACACTCACTGTCCATCAATCACTTTGAAATCTACTTTGAGGACCCTCCACCCCCCACCCAACACCCCGATCTCAGAACACGTCCTGTAAAATCTACCATTTATTTCCTGGGGCTTCCAAGGCAGGGGGTCGAGGCTCTCTCTCTCTCTCCCTCTGCGCCCCAACACCATCTTTCAACCACCTCGTTCCTCACACAGATACAGGTGACATTTAGACGATGAATTCTCCCCTAAAAGCCCAGTTTCTTAAATGACAAACCCGGCTGTTTGCTTCCTTGGGAGGGCATAAAACATGACATATATGCAGTTTATGGCGTAAATGTGTAAATGTCAGTCAGGAGAAGGAGGAGGGGTGATGTCTCCATGACAACGGCGTCGTATCTTCCCTTTAGCCGGTATTTAAATACTACATAACAAGTGAACGAGAAATAAATGTCCAAACTCTGAACAATGTTGCAGTGTAACAAATGTGATGACGTGTTGCAACATCATGCATCTTAACTCTATAACCCAAGTATTAGGATATTTTGCAACATCTTCAACGTTCTAAACTTTTTTTTTTTGGTTTAGAAAAATATTTCCTTATAAATATTGAATTCCATGAGTCTGAACCCGGGGCTGAGTGCATTGGCATGTTGTCAATTCTCATAAAAATTCTACTACGCTCGTGTTGATATATATTGCTAAAAAAATGGTGCACATCCTTCCAATTAAAGGTTCTGTAGCTGATACATCTGAGCAACCTTGCTGCATAGTTGCACAGCTGGAGAGGTATTTTTAACTAATTACCAGGGAATACCTTTAAGATTAGATGTAATTACTATTATTCATAAATTTAATTACTGTATATTATGTTTAAAACATTGGTGATTGATGTGATGCACCTAAGAAGAAAAAACGTACAGAAGTTTGGATATCAAGCATAAAGACGTTGTCCGGATCTTCCACTTTCATGCTGTTTATTGTAGTGTTTATTGTTATAACCATAACCAGGCATTGCATCACCAACCTCAACAAGGCCCTAAACAACATCAACACCAGCCTCCACACCCTCAGCCACAACATAACCATAACCAGGCACTGCATCACTAACCTCAACAAGGCCCTGAGCAACATCAACACCAGCCTCAACACCCTCAGCCACAACATAACCATAACCAGGCACTGCATCACCAACCTCAACAAGGCCCTGAACAACATCTACACCAGCCTCCACACCCTCAGATACAACATAACCATAACCAGACACTGCATCACCAACCTCAACAAGGCCCTGAACAACATCAACACCAGCCTCCGCACCCTCAGATACAACATAACCATAACCAGGCACTGCATCACCAACCTCAACAAGGCCCTGAACAACATCAACACCAGCCTCCACACCCTCAGCCACAACATAACCATAACCAGGCACTGCATCACCAACCTCAACAAGGCCCTGAACAACATCAACACCAGCCTCCACACCCTCAGCCACAACATAACTATAACCAGGCACTGCATCACCAACCTCAACAAGGCCTTGAACAACATCAACACCAGCCTCCACACCCTCAGCCACAACATAACCATAACCAGGCACTGCATCACTAACCTCAACAAGGCCCTGAACAACATCAACACCAGCCTCCACACCCTCAGCCACAACATAACCATAACCAGGCACTGCATCACCAATCTCAACAAGGCCCTGAACAACATCAACACCAGCCTCCACACCCTCAGCCACAACATAACCATAACCAGGCACTGCATTCTATTGCAGGATAAGGATTTGGGATTTGACGGAGGAGTGGGGGGTGGGTGGAACGAATGGTGCCCATTAGCTAAGTGATCCTCATTTACTGATGACTGTGACAGTGGCCTAAGAATACGGTACGCAAACGGGATTTTAATAAGGTATTCGAAGTATCAACACAAAATTTCTTGTGAAATGAAACACAAAAATTTTGAATATTGAGGTTACCCATTAAGGCGGTATAGAAAATCACGACCAGACAACCTTATGAGTGTGAGAGAAAGAGCAGGATATCAATATTTATTTCTTTTTAAATACAACAATTCGTATTTTGCAAATATATTCATATTACGATTTTATTAACAAGATAAAAATATAAAAAGCAAAGTGAACCGTTTTTTAAGTATTAAGATATTTATAAATTTTAGCAAAAACTTTTACTTAGTAAATAATTTATAAAAAAATATTATTTATTCAAAATGAAACGTTTAGACCCTATATTGTGGATAGTTACAGCGAATGCTTTAATATTGCAATTATTTATGGTGTATAGTGTACACATCAAACTTTACAGTCTTCAGTGAGTAGGGATCACTGACATACTGTGTACTACAGTGATCGTCACAGTTTTGGTCACGATGGTGTTTCTTGTTATTTGTATTTTGGTCAGGTGGCCACATAGCACTAAGCCTAGAGCCAACAAGTGATCATAGAGCACTAAGCCTAGAGCCAAAAGGTAGCCACAGAGCGTAAACCTTGAGCCAACAAGTGGCCATAGAGCAGTAAGCCTAGAGCCAACAAGTGGCCACAGTGCTATAAGCTTCGAGCGAGTAGGCGGCTACAGTGTACTTAAATTATAAATTTTAGCAAAAACTTTTATTTTTTTAATAATTTTTTAAAAATATTATTTAAAGATGAAACGTTTTAAAAAACTATAAAGTGGATGGTGTTATCGTACGTTACCAATATAACGTACGATTATGTTAGGTTGTTGGGTAGATTAGATACAGTTTTTAGTGAGTTTCATATTTATTTAGTCCTGGATACAGCAGTCGTCGACGTTGAGACGGAGCTTGGAGCAGAGCAAAGAGCTGAGTGTGACCGGAGTCGCGGAGCTCTATGTGGGAGAGCGTTGTATAGCTCGATGAGGTCCTAGTCTGCTGCCTGTTCTGCGTCGAAGTAGTAGCGACTTGTAGACGATTAGAACTGCCTACGCCGAGTGCTACATTCTTGATTGGAAATTGTATTGTAAGTGTAATAAAGGCAACTTAACATCAACTTATGTAAATGTTTTCCCAATCAATATTAACAGCTCTGGTTTGATGGGAAGAAAATGCTGAGGTTTGTATAGAAGAAAGGATGAGAAGGGAAGAGGGTGAAGAAGATGAAGCGCAAAAGGGATTCTGATTTGGGCATGTAAGTGCTTCCAGCAAAGTATTTTCTTTACCTTTACCTGAAACTTTGTTTTGTTACATTGTAGGCAATTTTACAGTGATGTAAAATTTTTTACAATGTAACAGTTTTTGGCGTTGGGTAGTATATATTTTGTAATTGTTTATGTCTCCAAAATCTAGAAAATCGTTATTATTTTTTAGAAACTTGTCTTAGAGAGTTTACGGAAGATATCTAGGGCAAGGATCAAAGGCACAATTTAAAGCTTATATGCAATAATATCCGTTTTCTTCCCCTACATTGGAAGCATAACAAATTTGAAAAGAATACACATTCAGCTAATCCTCCTAACGCTTCCAAATGTCAAGAAACTGCCGTATTAAAGTGCCCTTATCCTAACCAACCAAAAGACCCATAACAGAAAACGGGACAGTATGTCACTTTCGCGAGCCGCTTGTTTTCCACGACTTCTTTTGGTCTTAGGTAGACTATACGTCAAAATGCAACGTTCTATTAGGAGGACGGCTTGGCACGCTACCCAGGAAAATTGGCTGTAATATAACAGTGCATTATGTAATGAGGTTGGTGTCAGGCTCTGTATTTTAATGAATTATTTCCGTTAAACACGATGGTGCAAAGTAGAACAACTTCACAGTACTCAGTGACCCATTTAGTGTCACGTGACCAAGTACTGACAGTGAGAGGAGACCAGTGACGTCATGCACTAAGCATTACCCCAGTGACGTCATGCACTAAGCAGAACCCCAGGGACATCATGCACTGAGCAGGACCCCAGAGACGTCATGCACTAAGCAGGACCCCAGTGACGTCATGCACTAAGCAGAACCCCAGTGACGTCATGCACTAAGCAGGACCCCTCATGATTGTGAGGACTCTGACATGCGAATGGACTCACTGCTCTGTGCAGTGATCATTATAAGGCACTGTTGAACACCTGCTTTCTGGTTGTTTCTTCAATTCAACAGCAATAACACAATATTTATGCACACAACCAGACCATCACCAAAGGTATGCTCACCAGCAACACTGACATGCTCGACAGATATAGATATACACGGACATCAGACATAGCTGAAGCACTTTACATCAAACACTCAGGTACACTCTATGGTTGACAAGTCTAAGACGTTTACACCAACCCTACTTCTTCTTCAGCCGATCAATGCAACTGCAGAGCAAGATTGCCTAGTTTCCCCTCGATAGGACATCCATCTTCCCTCTCTTCATGCCTCGATGTAATCTATACTTCTTGCACCATTGCGAGAATCAATTGCTTTGAAGATGAAGAGGAAACATTAACTTAGGGAAATAAATACTCATTTATTTCTTGCTCTAATATTATCTGAATCACTAGCTAATCGACTAGAGAATGGTCCAAGACGGACCGAAACGTCGTCGTCCCTTCACTTTCTAGTGTGTGGTTTGGTCACCTTATTTCAGCCACGTTATTGTGACTCATCGCCTGCATCTAAATCACCACTGAATTAGTGGACATAAAAACACTCGTTGTCCATCAATCACTTTCAAATCTGCTTAGAGGAACCTCCCCCTCCCCCCGATCTCAGAACAGGTCTTGTAAAATCTATTATATATTTCCTTGAGTTTCCAGGGCAGGGGGTCGAGGCTCTCTCTCTATTCCTCTGCGACCCAACACCATCTCTCAACCACCTCGCTCCTCACACAAATACTGGTGACATTTAGACGATGAATTCTCCCCTAAAAGCCCAGTTTCTTAAATGACAAACCCGGCTGTTTGCTTCCTTTGGAGGGCATAAAACATGACATATATGCAGTTTATGGCGTAAATGTGTAAATGTCAGTCAGGAGAAGGAGGAGGGGTGATGTCTCCATGACAACGGCGTCGTATCTTCCCTTTAGCCGGTATTTAAATACTACATAACAAGTGAACGAGAAAGAAATGTCCAAACTCTGAACAATGTTGCAGTGTAACAAATGTGATGACGTGTTGCAACATCATGCATCTTAACTCTATAACCCAAGTATTAGGATATTTTGCAACATCTTCAACGTTCTAAACTTTTTTTTTTTTGGTTTAGAAAAATATTTCCTTATAAATATTGAATTCCATGAGTCTGAACCCGGGGCTGAGTGCATTGGCATGTTGTCAATTCTCATAAAAATTCTACTACGCTCGTGTTGATATATATTGCTAAAAAAAATGGTGCACATCCTTCCAATTAAAGGTTCTGTAGCTGATACATCTGAGCAACCTTGCTGCATAGTTGCACAGCTGGAGAGGTATTTTTAACTAATTACCACGGAATACCTTTAAGATTAGATGTAATTACTATTATTCATAAATTTAATTACTGTATATTATGTTTAAAACATTGGTGATTGATGTGATGCACCTAAGAAGAAAAAACGTACAGAAGTTTGGATATCAAGCATAAAGACGTTGTCCGGATCTTCCACTTTCATGCTGTTTATTGTAGTGTTTATTGTTATAACCATAACCAGGCATTGCATCACCAACCTCAACAAGGCCCTAAACAACATCAACACCAGCCTCCACACCCTCAGCCACAACATAACCATAACCAGGCACTGCATCACTAACCTCAACAAGGCCCTGAGCAACATCAACACCAGCCTCAACACCCTCAGCCACAACAAAACCATAACCAGGCACTGCATCACCAACCTCAACAAGGCCCTGAACAACATCTACACCAGCCTCCACACCCTCAGATACAACATAACCATAACCAGACACTGCATCACCAACCTCAACAAGGCCCTGAACAACATCAACACCAGCCTCCGCACCCTCAGATACAACTTAACCATAACCAGGCACTGCATCACCAACCTCAACAAGGCCCTGAACAACATCAACACCAGCCTCCACACCCTCAGCCACAACATAACCCTAACCAGGCACTGCATCACCAACCTCAACAAGGCCCTGAACAACATCAACACCAGCCAGCACACCCTCAGCCACAACATAACTATAACCAGGCACTGCATCACCAACCTCAACAAGGCCTTGAACAACATCAACACCAGCCTCCACACCCTCAGCCACAACATAACCATAACCAGGCACTGCATCACTAACCTCAACAAGGCCCTGAACAACATCAACACCAGCCTCCACACCCTCAGCCACAACATAACCATAACCAGGCACTGCATCACCAATCTCAACAAGGCCCTGAACAACATCAACACCAGCCTCCACACCCTCAGCCACAACATAACCATAACCAGGCACTGCATCCTATTGCAGGATAAGGATTTGGGATTTGACGGAGGAGTGGGGGGTGGGTGGAACGAATGGTGCCCATTAGCTAAGTGATCCTCATTTACTGATGACTGTGACAGTGGCCTAAGAATACGGTACGCAAACGGGATTTTAATAAGGTATTCGAAGTATCAACACAAAATTTCTTGTGGAATGAAACACAAAAATTTTGAATATTGAGGTTACCCATTAAGGCGGTATAGAAAATCACGACCAGACAACCTTATGAGTGTGAGAGAAAGAGCAGGATGTCAATATTTATTTCTTTTTAAATACAACAATTCGTATTTTGCAAATATATTCATATTACGATTTTATTAACAAGATAAAAATATAAAAAGCAAAGTGAATCGTTTTTTAAGTATTAAGATATTTATAAATTTTAGCAAAAACTTTTACTTAGTAAATAATTTATAAAAAAATATTATTTATTCAAAATGAAACGTTTAGACCCTATATTGTGGATAGTTACAGCGAATGCTTTAATATTGCAATTATTTATGGTGTATAGTGTACACATCAAACTTTACAGTCTTCAGTGAGTAGGGATCACTGACATACTGTGTACTACAGTGATCGTCACAGTTTTGGTCACGATGGTGTTTCTTGTTATTTGTATTTTGGTCAGGTGGCCACATAGCACTAAGCCTAGAGCCAACAAGTGATCATAGAGCACTAAGCCTAGAGCCAAAAGGTAGCCACAGAGCGTAAACCTTGAGCCAACAAGTGGCCATAGAGCAGTAAGCCTAGAGCCAACAAGTGGCCACAGTGCTATAAGCTTCGAGCGAGTAGGCGGCCACAGTGTACTTAAATTATAAATTTTAGCAAAAACTTTTATTTTTTTAATAATTTTTTAAAAATATTATTTAAACGTGAAACGTTTTAAAAAACTATAAAGTGGATGGTGTTATCGTACGTTACCAATATAACGTACGATTATGTTAGGTTGTTGGGTAGATTAGATACACAGTTTTTAGTGAGTTTCATATTTATTTAGTAGTCCTGGATACAGCAGTGTCGTCGACGTTGAGACGGAGCTTGGAGCAGAGCAAAGAGCTGAGTGTGACCGGAGTCGCGGAGCTCTATGTGGGAGAGCGTTGTATAGCTCGATGAGGTCCTAGTCTGCTGCCTGTTCTGCGTCGAAGTAGTAGCGACTTGTAGACGATTAGAACTGCCTACGCCGAGTGCTACATTCTTGATTGGAAATTGTATTGTAAGTGTAATAAAGGCAACTTAACATCAACTTATGTAAATGTTTTCCCAATCAATATTAACAGCTCTGGTTTGATGGGAAGAAAATGCTGAGGTTTGTATAGAAGAAAGGATGAGAAGGAAGAGGGTGAAGAAGATGAAGCGCAAAAGGGATTCTGATTTGGGCATGTAAGTGCTTCCAGCAAAGTATTTTCTTTACCTTTACCTGAAACTTTGTTTTGTGACATTGTAGGCAATTTTACAGCGATGTAAAAATTTATACAATGTAACAGTTTTTGGCGTTGGGTAATATATATTTTGTAATTGTTTATGTCTCCAAAATCTAGAAAATCGTTATTATTTTTTAGAAACTTGTCTTAGAGAGTTTACGGAAGATATCTAGGGCAAGGATCAAAGGCACAATTTAAAGCTTAAATGCAATAATATCCATTTTTTCCCCTACATTGGAATCATAACAAATTTGAAAAGAATACACATTCAGCTAATCCTCCTAACGCTTCCAAATGTCAAGAAACTGCCGTATTAAAGTGCCCTTATCCTAACCAACCAAAAGACCCATAACAGAAAACGGGACAGTATGTCACTTTCGCGAGCCGCTTGTTTTCCACGACTTCTTTTGGTCTTAGGTAGACTATACGTCAAAATGCAACGTTCTATTAGGAGGACGGCTTGGCACGCTACCCAGGAAAATTGGCTGTAATATAACAGTGCATTATGTAATGAGGTTGGTGTCAGGCTCTGTATTTTAATGAATTATTTCCGTTAAACACGATGGTGCAAAGTACAACAACTTCACAGTACTCAGTGACCCATTTAGTGTCACGTGACCAAGTACTGACAGTGAGAGGAGACCAGTGACGTCATGCACTAAGCATTACCCCAGTGACGTCATGCACTAAGCAGAACCCCAGGGACATCATGCACTGAGCAGGACCCCAGAGACGTCATGCACTAAGCAGGACCCCAGTGACGTCATGCACTAAGCAGAACCCCAGTGACGTCATGCACTAAGCAGGACCCCTCATGATTGTGAGGACTCTGACATGCGAATGGACTCACTGCTCTGTGCAGTGATCATTATAAGGCACTGTTGAACACCTGCTTTCTGGTTGTTTCTTCAATTCAACAGCAATAACACAATATTTATGCACACAACCAGACCATCACCAAAGGTATGCTCACCAGCAACACTGACATGCTCGACAGATATAGATATACACGGACATCAGACATAGCTGAAGCACTTTACATCAAACACTCAGGTACACTCTATGGTTGACAAGTCTAAGACGTTTACACCAACCCTACTTCTTCTTCAGCCGATCAATGCAACTGCAGAGCAAGATTGCCTAGTTTCCCCTCGATAGGACATCCATCTTCCCTCTCTTCATGCCTCGATGTAATCTATACTTCTTGCAACATTGTGAGAATCAATTGCTTTGAAGATGAAGAGGAAACATTAACTTAGGGAAATAAATACTCATTTATTTCTTGCTCTAATATTATCTGAATCACTAGCTAATCGACTAGAGAATGGTCCAGGACGGACCGAAACGTCGTCGTCCCTTCACTTTCTAGTGTGTGGTTTGGTCACCATATTTCAGCCACGTTATTGTGACTCATCGCCTGCATCTAAATCACCACTGAATTAGTGGACATAAAAACACTCGTTGTCCATCAATCACTTTCAAATCTGCTTAGAGGAACCTCCCCCCCCCCCCCGATCTCAGAACAGGTCTTGTAAAATCTATTATATATTTCCTTGAGTTTCCAGGGCAGGGGGTCGAGGCTCTCTCTCTCTTCCTCTGCGACCCAACACCATCTCTCAACCACCTCGCTCCTCACACAAATACTGGTGACATTTAGACGATGAATTCTCCCCTAAAAGCCCAGTTTCTTAAATGACAAACCCGGCTGTTTGCTTCCTTTGGAGGGCATAAAATCTATCAAAATCTTTTCTAACATATTATTGTATAATATTGGTGGTGCTGCTATGGGGGATCTAATATTAAATGGAAGTAGGGGCAGGAGTTAGAATAAAGATGTATCTCTGGCAGTGGAGATCAGTAAGGCCCAGCCCCCAATTAAAACTATACAAAAGTAAACTTAGTGGCTTATTACTGCAATTGTCAGCCTAGAGGTTGATCATAGATCTCCTACACAGAATGAATGGATACTCCTTTAACTAACTTACTTATTTATTAACCCCTTAACAACCCCTCCCATATACATTCACACCAATAACAATAATAATAATTACTTTACCACACTATCTTACGTTGAAAGCCTTGGTCCACATAAGCAGGATACAAGGCTTACACTCAGAACAAGCTAGGGTATAGTACTACTAGTGAAGAGCTAGAAGCTTGAGTCAGCTTAGGGTAGGGAGACCATGTGGTTCCACTGGGACCCCTTTTAGAATAACTAGTAAAACAAACACTAGGAACACCTAATTCATACAAGATATAATACTCTACACATTAGAACACGCCTATGCCAGACAATGAGAACGTTATACAGTATACTTAGCTGGGTATCAGCGACACAGAAAAAAGAAACGAGAGGATGTTCCTTTCACCACAGCCAGCCAGCAGAGAAGAACGCTTCCAGCGACCAGCTCAGAGCTCCCGCCTAGTGTGCTGCCGGGAGGAGCCTAATTGATCGTGCAGCTAAACACATTAAAAATCTTCCCCTATGCATCATATTGTTACTTCACTCGTTCTCAGGATAGTTAATCTTATAACAATGTTATACTTAATCCACAACAAGCTCAAGAGTCTGAATGCTTGTGAGCAAGTAGATTCGTCCTACGTTTGGCATGGAAGATACAAACAAGGACACATCGTGATGCGTTTCCATTACTAACAGGCAGTTTATTAGCTCAATTTTGACTTCTGGTTTCCACTGAGAAACCCAGGGTCGTAACAAAGACATATATGCAGTTTATTGCGTAAATGTGTAAACATCACTCAGGAGGAGGAGGAGGGGTGATGTCTCCATGATAATGGCATCGCATCTTCCCTTTAACAGGTATTTAAATACTATATAACAAGTGAATGAGAAAGAAATGTCCAAAATCTGAACAATGTTGAAGTGAAACAAGTAAGAAGACGTGTTGCAACATCATCATGCTTCTAAACTCTATGACCCAAATATTAGGATATTTTGCAACATCATCAAGGCTCCAAACTCTTTTTTTTTAGTTTAGTAAAATATTTCTTTATAAATATTGAATTCCATGAGTTGGAACCCGGGGCTGAGTGCATTGGCATGTTGTCAATTTATCTTGCAAATTCTACTACGCTCGTGTTGATATAAATTATATTTACAGGAATTAGGATATCACGCATAAAGAAGTTTTCCGGATCTACCACTTTCATGCTGTTTGTTGAAGTCTCTATTGTTACAACCATAACCAGGCACTGCATCACCAACCTCAACAAGGCCCTGAACAACAACATCACCAGCCTCCACACCCTCAGCCACAACATAACCATAACCAGGCACATCATCACAACCTCAAAAAGGCCCTGAGCAACATCAACACCAGCCTCCACACCCTCAGCCACAACATAACCATAACCAGACACTGCATCACCAACCTCAACAAGGCCCTAAACAACATCAACACCAGCCTCCACACCCTCAGCCACAACATAACTATAACCAGGCACTGCATCACCAACCTCAACAAGGCCCCTGAACAACATCAACACCAGTTTCCACACCCTCAGCCACAACATAACCAGGAACTGTATCCAATTACAGGATAAGGATTAGGGATTGGACATGGGGGGGGAGGAAGGAGTGGTGCCCAGCAGCTAAGTTATCCTTACTTACTGACAACTTTGACAATGGCTTAAGAATACAGTACACAAAGGGGGATATTAATAAGGCATTGAAAGTATCAACATAACATTTCTGGTAAAATGAAACCAAAAAAAGTTTTGAATATAAAAGTTAATCTTTAAAAGGGTATAGAAAACCACGACAATTCAACGATGTAGATGTGAGAGGATGAGCAAGATGTTAATATTTATTATTTATTAAATACAAACATTTTGTACCATGAAAAATACTGATATAAAAATTTTATTACTAATATAGAAGTAAACAAAAAAATTTTACGTATTTTTTATTTTGTAAAAAGTTTTAAGAAGTTTAGCACAAAATTTTTTTACCTAAATTTTTAATAAATTTTTTTTATTTATATAAGAAGAAACTTTAGTTACATTACAAATAACTATCTATGGGCTCACCATAGCCTGTGTGACTTGGAACTTTTTGTTGCAGGTAGCGAATTTTTAACAGCAACAACAGTTAAATTAGTTATAGAGTTAATGCAAAAAAATTTAAGTGTACATTATACACATTAAACTATGCAGTATTTAGGGATCACTTACAGACTGTTTGCTACAGTAGTCATCGCAGTTGTTAGAGAGTAGCGAACACATAGCTACTGTGTACCGTGTTCTGAGGTCAGTGGTAGTCACAGAAACTCACTTTTCAACAGGTGTTTCTTGTTGTTAGTGTTTTGGTCACGCTGGTGTTTCTTGTTGTTAGTGTTTTGGTCACGCTGGTGTTTCTTGTTGTTGGTGTTTTGATCAGGTGGCCACAGTGTACTTAACACCAGTGACGTCAAGCACTAAGGAGGACCTCAGTGACGTCATGCACTAAGCAAGACCCTAGTGACGTCATGCACTAAGCAGGACCCCAGTGACTTCATGCACTAAGCAGGAACCTATTGACGTCATGTACTAAGCAGGACCCCAGTGACGTATGGCTCTAAGCAGGACCCCAGTGACGTATGGCTCTAAGCAGGACCCCAGTGACGTCATGCTCTAAACAGGACCTCAGTGACGTCATGCACTAAGCAGGACTCCAGTGACGTCATGCACTAAGCAAGACCCCAGTGATGTCATGCACTAAGCAGGAATCCATTGACGTCATGTACTAAGCAAGACCCCTCATGAATGTGAGGACTCTGACATGCGAATGGACTCACTGCTCTGTGCAGTGATCATTGAAAAGCACTGTTAAACACCGGCTTTCTGGTTGTTTCTTGAATTCAATAGCAATATCACGATATTTCTGCACACAACTAGACCATCACCTGAGGTATGCTGACCAGCAACACTAACATGATCAACAGATATAAATATACAACGACGTCAGACATAGCTGAATCACTTTGCATGAAGCACTCAGTTAGATGCACTCTATGGTTGACAAGTCTAAGACGTTTACACCAACCCAACTTCTTCTTCAGCTGATCAATGCAACTGCAGAGCAAGATTACTTAGTCTTCCCTCGACAGGACATCCATCTTCCCTCTCTTCATGCCTCCAGATAATCTATACTCCTTGCAACATTGAGAATCAATTGCTTTGAAGATGAAGAGGAAGCATTATTTTTGGGACGACGAGAATTTTATATGTAATTACGCATTTATTTCTTACATTAATATTATCTTATTCACTACTGAATTAGTGCACATGAAAACACTCGGTTGTCCATCAATCACTTTCAAATCTACTATGAGGACCCTCCAACCCTTCCCCCCCCCCCCCCCCCCCCCCCCCCCCCCCCCCCCCCCCCCCCCCCCCCCCCCCCCCCCCCCCCCCCCCCCCCACCCCCCCCCCCCCCCCCCCCCCCCCCCCCCCCCCCCCCCCCCCCCCCCCCCCCCCCATCGATCTCAGAACACGTCCTGTAAAATCTATCATTTATTTCCATGAGCTTCCAAGGCAGGGGGTCGAGGCTCTCTCTCACTCCCTCTGCGACCCAACACCATCTCTCAACCACCCCGCTCCTCAAACAGATACAGGCGACATTTAGACGATGAATTCTCCTCTGAAGGCCCAGTTTCCTAAATGACAAACGCGGCTGTTTTGCTTCCTTTGGAGGGCATAAAACAGGACATGTATGTAGTTTACGGCTTAAATGTGTAAACATCAGTCAGGAGTAGGAGGGGTGATGTCTCCATGACAACGGCGTCGCATCTTTCTTTTAACCAGTATTTAAATACTATATAACAAGTGAGTGGGAAAAATATGTTCAAAATCTGAACAATGTTGAAGTGAAACAATTAGGAAGACGTGTTGCAACATCATCATGCTTCTAAACTCTATGACCCAAGTATTAGGATATTTTGCAACATCATCAAGGTTCTCAACTGTTTTTTTTTTAGTTTAGTAAAATATTTCTTTATAAATATTGAATTCCATGAGTCCGAACCCGGGGCTGAGTGCATTGGCATGTTGTCAATTTCTGTTGCAAATTCTACTACTCTCCTGTTGATATAAATTATATTTACAGGAGTTTGGATATCACGCATAAAGAAGTTGTCCGGATCTACCACTTTCATGCTGTTTATTGTAGTGTTTATTGTTATAACATAACCAGGCACTGCATCACCAACCTCAACAAGGCTCTGAACAACATCAACACCAGCCTCCACACCCTCAGCCACAACATAACCATAACCAGGCACTGCATCACCAACCTCAACAAGGCCCTGAACAACATCAACACCAGCCTCCACACCCTCAGCCACAACATAACCATAACCAGGCACTGCATCCAATTGCAGGATAAGGGTTTGGGATTGGACGGAGGAGTGGGGAGGGGGGGGGGGTGTGGAACGAATGGTCCCCATTAGCTAAGTGATCCCCATTTACTGATAACTGTGACAGTGGCCTAAGAATACGGTACGCAAACGGGATTTTAATAAGGTATTCAAAGTATCAACACCAAATTTCTTGTGGAATGAAACATAAAAATTTTGAATATTGAGGTTACCCATTAAGGCGGTATAGAAAATCACGACCAGACAACCTTATGAGTGTGGGAGAAAGAGCATGATTTCAATATTTATTTATTTTTAAATACAACAGTTAGTAATTTGCAAACATATTTATATTACGATTTATTAATAAGATAAAAGTATAAAAAGCCAAGTGAATCTTTTTTTTATGTAATAAGAAGTTTATTAATGTTAGCAAAAACTTTTATTTCTTTAATAATTTAAAAGAAAAATATTATTTATATACGATGAAACGTTAAAACTTTTAGACTCTACGGCTGCCTTGGATGGCTCTAAAAAATATTGCAATTATATTTGGTGTACAATGTACACATCTAGCTTTACAGTCTTCAGTGAGTAGGGATCACCGAGATACTGTGTACTACAGTGGTCGTCACAGTTTTGGTCACGATGGCGTTTCTTGTTATTGGTATTTTGGTCAGGTGGCCACATAGCACTAAGCCTAGAGCCAAAAGGTAGTTACAGAGCGTAAACCTTGAGCCAACAAGTGGCCGTAGAGCAGTAAGCCTAGAGCCAACAAGTGGCCACAGAGCTATAAGCTTCGAGCGAGCAGGCGGCCAGTGTACTTAAATTATAAATTTTAGCAAAAACTTTTATTATTTTAATAATTTAAAAATAAATATTATATAAATAAGATGAAACGTTTTAAAAAACTATAAAGTGGATGGTGTTATCGTACGTTACCAATGTAACGTACGATTATGTTAGGTTGTTGGGTAGATTAGATACACAGTTTTTAGTGAGTTTCATATTTATTTAGTAGTCCTGGATACAGCAGTGTCGTCGAAGTTGAGACGGAGCTTGGAGTAGAGCAAAGAGCTGAGTGTGACCGGAGTCGCTGAGCTCTATATGGGAGAGCGTTGTATAGCTCGATGAGGTCCTAGTCTGCTGCCTGTTCTGTGTCGAAGTTGTAGCGTCTTGTAGACGATTAGAACTGCCTACGCCGAGTGCTACATTCTTGATTGGAAATTGTATTGTAAGTGTAATAAAGGCAATTTAATATCAACTTATGTAAATGTTTTCCCAATCAATATTAACAGCTCTGGTTTGATGGGAAGAAAATGCTGAGGTTTGTATAGAAGAAAGGATGAGAAGGGAAGAGGGTGAAGAAAATGAAGCGCAAAAGGGATTCTGATTTGGGCTGCTTTAGATAAGTGCTTTCAGCAAAGTATTTTCTTTACCCTTACCTGAAACTTTGTTTTGTGACATTGTAGGCAATTTTACAGCGATGTAAAAATTTATACAATGTCACAGTTTTTGGCGTTGGGTAATATATATTTTGTAATTGTTTATGTCTCCAAAATCTAGAAAATCGTTATTATTTTTTAGAAACTTGTCTTAGAGAGTTTACGGAAGATATCTAGGGCAAGGATCAAAGGCACAATTTAAAGCTTAAATGCAATAATATCCATTTTTTCCCCTACATTGGAATCATAACAAATTTGAAAGGAATACACATTCAGCTAATCCTCCTAACGCTTCCAAACGTCAAGAAACTGTCGTATTAAAGTGCCCTTATCCTAACCAACCAGAAGACCCATAACAGAAAACGGGACAGTATGTCACTTTCGCGAGCCGCTTCTGTTTTCCACGACTTCTTTTGGTCCGAAGTCTGGCCCTAGCTTCGGTTGGGGACAGACGTGTTGCATCGGCGCTCCAGCAGTTGGTGTTGTTTGCCAGTTTCGGCCGGTTGGCGGCGGGTGTGTCTCTGCTCGCCTGTGCTGACGTGGCGTTACGATGGGGGTCCCTCTACCCCCTGTCGTCCGGGCTCAGTCTGTGGGACTAGAGTTCTCTGTGCGGGCTGGTTACCCGGAGATTGCACTGGCTTGTGAAATGCTCTCTGTCCCTGTGTTTGAGATTTATGAAGTCGAGTTGGCCGTTACCAACTACCATCAACACCAGTTGATGGTAATTGAACTTCACAATCGCCTTATGGCCCGTAAGGCGATTGTGAAGTTCACGGAGGAGGTGGCGTATCGCGATTTTCTACGGCGATACGAGGGGCGGACACTACCCCTGCCGGGTAGTGCGGGCACTGTAACTCGGATAGAAGTGGTGCACTTACATCAGTGTGCATGGGGCTCCCTTGGAGTTTCCAGAGGCTCTGCTACGGCGGTATTTCGGCCGGTTTGGCTCGGTAGTTAGTGTGAAGGTGAACGTGGTGTCTTCTAGTCCTCTTAAGGGTGTGAGGTCTATCATTCGCACCCTGGGCATGAGACTCCGGGCGGATATTCCGTCCTCTGTGCGCCTTATGGGATACAACGTTCGGGTGTTTTACGCCCGCCAGCCGCGGACGTGTTATCGTTGTGGTCTTTTGGGCCATCAGGCTGCTGCCTGTTCTGCGCCTGCTGTTGCACCGGTGAATCTCTTCAGTGAGGAGGATTTTCCGCCCCTTCCTGTGGGGGATGATTCGGTGGGTGTGGACGTCTCTTCGGCTGAGGAGGTGCCCTCTGTATCAGCTGTTGCTTCGCCTGTTGCGCCCCCAGTTGTTGCCGCATCTCCTCCGGAGGTTGTGTCCTCGCCTAGTGCTCCGCCTGCTCCGGCTGGTGTCTCTGAGCCTCTTCCGACTGCCGTTTGCTCGGACTCCTCGTCTTCCAGTTCTTCCTCTGCTGTGTCTGTCCCGGTCCCTGCACCCTCGCCGTCTGTTCCGGCTCTGCTGGGAGCTGGGGTGGATCCAGCATTCCCTCCTGTGCCTGGCCTGGTGCCCCATGTGGTTGACGAGGCTGCCGTATTGCGGCGTGCGTCGGTTCGCCTGGCTAGTGCTGCGCGGGTCGCTGAGTCTGCCTCCGGGTCTGATGATGTGCAGCCCGAGCCTAAGCGTTCCCGGCGTTCTTCTGCGTGGGCTGAAGTTGGCGACTTAGACGAGTGTCGTCCTTCCGTTGACGGTGGGGTTGCTCCGGATGTGGTGTACACTATGGTGGTGGCGGAGGTACACTTGCCTGAGGATGCCGCTGCCGGCGTTTCGGCCTCTCCTCCTGGTCTGGTGTCCGAGGGTCCTGCTGCAGGTGCGTTGCCTGCGTTTGGTGGCTCCGGTTCTTCGTGGGGGGTGGTTCCCCCTGCTGTGGTTGGTGGTAAGCGGGGTGGCCTGGTTATGGTGTTGAGAAAGGATGCTCGCTCTGAGAGTTCTGTGGCCCCTTCCTCGGTACCCGTTTCCTCGGCAGCGGTCTTGCCGCCTCTTCCGTCTCCAGCAGTCTCTTCTGTGTCTCCTGCGGTATCCATGGAGGTGCTACAGTCTCGTCGTCCGGCCCCTGCTCCTATGTGTGCGACGGCGTGGCAGTCTCGGCGGCCCTCGTCCGCTTCTCCAGTGTCGTCTGCTTCCTCGAACGGCCTCGTTATGCGACTTGCGTCAGTGACCTCGGGCGTTGGCCGATACCGCCCGATATCGATGTTCCTGAGTTTATGATGGATCAAAAACCCTACCGACCTTGAAGATTTGGTCTGGGAGGCTTACAAGAAGAAGTATCCTTCCGCTGTTTTCCCGGAGAAGTACATTTCTCACGCTTTTCCTCGCAAATGATTTCTGTGTATTCTGTGTTTCCTTCTTGTGTGCGGTGAGGATGGGGTGTGTGTGTGTGAGTGGGTGGGGTGGGTTTTGTTTCCCGGTTCCTGCGTGCTCCGGTGTATGTTGTAGGTTTTCTTTGTATGGCTGGTGGGTGGGTGTGCGGTTCCTGTGTATTTGTGTGTTCGGTTGTGGATGTCGTATGCGCTTGTGTGTGTCATATTGTGTGCCCTTCAGGCTGTTAGCGAGTACTCTTTGTTCGGTTGTGCCATTTTGTTTTGCCTTCCGTTTGTTATGGCGTGCTTTACCTGTTGTACGTGTTTGTTCTTTATGTTTTGTTTGGAATGTATTGTGATTGTACTGTTATGTTCCCTGTTGTGCCTTTGATGTATGTTTTGTTTTATGACGGTTTTGTTTTGTGATGTTACTGTGCTTGCTAGTTTGCCATTGTATTCTACTTTGTGCCTTGTTGTATGCTGTATTTTTCAATGCCTTTATCGTGTTTGTGGTTTATTGTGAAATGCTATCGGCCCTTCTGGCCGGTGGTCTATTGTTTTCTTTTGTTCTGTTCTGTATTCTGTGTTGTTTTTATTGTATTTAAGTTGCATGCTTTGCATGTAAAAATAAAAAAAAAAAAAATAAAAACTTCTTTTGGTCTTAGGTAGACTATACGTCAAAATGCAACGTTCTATTAGGAGGACGGCTTGACATGGCTGGAAAATTACAGTGTATTATGTAATGAGGTTGGTGTCAGGCTCTGTATGTTAATGAATTATTTCCGTTAAACACGATGGTGGAAAGTAGAACAACTTCACAGTATTCAGTGACCCATTTAGGGTCACGTGACCAAGTACTGACAGTGAGAGGAGACCAGTGACGTCATGCACTAAGCAGGACCCCTCATGATTGTGAGGACTCTGACATGCGAATAGACTCACTGCTCTGTGCAGTGATCATTATAAGGCACTGTTAAACACCTGCTTTCTGGTTGTTTCTTCAATTCAACAGCAATAACACAATATTTAATATTTATGCACACAACCAGACCATCACCAAAGGTATGCTCACCAGCAACACTGACATGCTCGACAGATATAGATATACATGGACATCAGACATAGCTGAAGCACTTTACATCAAACACTCAGGTACACTCTATGGTTGACAAGTCTAAGACGTTTACACCAACCCTACTTCTTCTTCAGCCGATCAATGCAACTGCAGAGCAAGATTACCTAGTTTCCCGTCGACAGGACATCCATCTTCCCTCTCATCATGTCTCCGTGTAATCTATACTTCTTGCAACATTGTGAGAATCAATTGCTTTGAAGATGAAGAGGAAACATTAACATAGGGAAGACTTGAATTTTTAGTGTAACTACTCATTTATTTCTTGCTTTAATATTATCTGAATCACTAAGTAAGTAAGTAATTATCAAAAGAAGGCACCAAACCGGGAAGGCTATGTAGCACCATCAAATGTGCAGAATAATCAGAGAGCGCTAAATATCACTAAGGATGCCAATACGGGAACAAAAACGCAGAAGGCGAACGATATTAAAAGTATCCGAGTCACCAAGAATTCTATTGAGGGACAGGTAACCTCGAGGGGTGGTCGGAAAGCAAGACACACGCTCGTCCTGGAAGTCAGGACATTCAAGAAGGACATGCACGACCGTAAGAGGGACAATAAGGAGCAGGGCGGCACTCCATCAAGAGATTTGGGTGAAGCGAGTATGGCCAATACGCAACCTCGCTAGAGCCGTTTCCCAACGCCGGTTACGGTGGTAGGAGGACGGCCATGAGGAAACACAACATTTCAGAGTAAGTAGTTTGTTACCAGTAACAGACGACCAAGAAGCCTGCCAACGGGTAAGGACGGAGGAATGGATAACCGGGTAAAAGTCGGAATATGGAATACCTTTACGAGAGATGGGACAAGAGCGGACAGCTTCCTTGGTGGCAGCATCCGCACGCTCATTTAAAGACACACCAATATGGCTGGGAACCCAACAAAACTCAACCGACTTAAATTTACTGTGAACAAGAAACAGCCAATGCTGGATCTCGACAACTACTGGATGAACCGGATTAAAGGACCCGAGAGCCATGAGGGCACTACGAGAGTCAACAACAACTACAAAGGAAGACTGACAACGAGAAAGCAGGAGATTAAGAGCATAGAGAATAGCATAAAGCTCTGCTGTAAAGATGCTAGTCTCTGGAGGTAAGCGACACATAAGTGCGATCAGGAAAAACAACAGAGTAGTCAATACCATCCGCAGACTTAGACCCATCGGTGAAGACAGAAACGGAGCGGGAGTGAGAAGAAAAGTGCTTGAGGAAAAGGCGTTTTAGAACCGTAGGAGGGGTAAAAGCTTTAGTGATACGGGTCAAGGATGTACAAAACCGCGGAAGAGGGACTCTCCACGGGGGCAAAGAAGGAACAACACGAGGAGAAACATCAGAAATACGAACGGAAAGAGAATCCTGTAGGCGAGATAACCGGTCAGAAAGAGGGAGGTGGTGAAGAGGAACAGGAACCGCAGGGGGGTAAAAGTTAAAGCACGACAGAGGCGAGAGGAAGGATGTTGCAAGGACCGCGCAAGATAGCGAAGACAGTAGCGATCACGGCGGCCTGGAGAGACAGGAAGCCAGTGTCAACATACAAGCTAAGGATGGGAGTCGAACGAAAGGCACCAGAACTGAGGCGCAACCCAGTATGGTGCAAAGCATCAAGACGGCGAAGAGCAGAAGGAGAAGCAGACGAGTAAGCAGGGCAACCATAATCGAGCTTAGACAGGACGAGAGAGGAATGTAAAGCAAGGAGAGTGGGCCTATCGGCCCCCCAGAAGTATGGGACAAGACCCGAAGGAGGGTAAGGGCCTTAGAGCACTCAACACGGAGGTAAGAGATATGGGGAGACCAAGACAAACGAGTGTCAAGGAATAACCCCAAAAGCATTGCGGAATCTTTGTATTCAAGGGGATGACCATAAAGTGACAAAGAAGGACGAAGAACGACCCGTTTCCGCGTAAAAGTCATGGCACAAGTCTTAGAAGTAGAGAACTTGAAGCCATGATCGGTGGCCCAAGAGGACACGGCATCAATTGCAAGTTGAAGCCGGCGCTGAAGGAGAGGCGAATCATCACCCTGACAGCAAAGGGGTAAGATCATCGACATAGAGAGCGGAGAAGACACCTGAAGGAAGAGAGGAAAGAAGACCATTGAGGGCAACCAGAAAAAGAGTAGTGCTCAGAACACTACCCTGGGGCACACCTTCGTATTGCTGAAAAGAGGGAGAGAGAGCGGTACCAAGGCGCACCCGAAAGGAACGACGAGAGAGGAAGCTGCGGAGAAAGAGAGGGAGATGACCACGAAGGCCAAAAGAATGAAGTTGAGATAGGATATGATAACGCCAAGTGGTGTCGTAAGCCTTTTCTAGGTCAAAAAGGACGGCAACAACGGAGGTCTTCGCAGCAAAAGCAGTACGAATATAGACCTCCAAGTTCACCAGGACATCTGTCGTGCTGCGGCACTTGCGGAAACCAAATTGAGAAGGGGAGAGGAGGTGATGGTGTTCCAGGAACCACATCAGACGAACGTTAATCATACGTTCAAAGAGTTTGCAGACACAACTTGTGAGAGCAATAGGGCGAAAGTCCTTAGGGGAAGTACCCAGAGACCCCAGTTTGCGAACAGGGAGGACAACGGCATCGAGCCAGTCCTCAGGGACTGACGACGACTCCCAGATCCGATTATACAGACTCAGTAAATACTGAGACGTGCTCGGAGGGAGATGGCGAAGCATCTCATAATGAATACCATCGGAGCCCGCCGCCGTAGAACCGCAGAGGGCCAGGGCAGAACGAAGTTCAGAGAGAGAGAAGGGATCATTATAGGGAAGCTGAAGATGAGTACAGAAATCTAAAGGACGTGACTCAAGGACAGGTTTACGAAGAAGGAAAGATTGGGGAAGATGAAGACCAGAGCTAACAGAAGAAAAGTGGGAACCCAGTTCGGAAGCGACCTGCAACGGGTTCGCCACAAGAGTATCATGGAGGTGAAGGACCGGTGAAACATCGGGAACGAACTTACCCGCTATCTTGCGGATACACTTCCAGATCTGGGCCAGAGGGGTTTCGGACGTAATTGTTGAGACATAAGATGCCCAACATTCACGTTTAGCCGTACGGATGGCCCTATGGGCCACCGCACTCGCTTTCCGAAAGAAAAGAAAAGAATCGGTCGTCTGCCTACGGCGGTGCCTCTTCCAGGCTGCACGCTTACAGCGTACAGCCCGAGCACAGTCCGCATTCCACCAGGGAACGCACTTCCGTGGACCCCGAGAGGAAGAGCGAGGAATAGAGCGGAGGGCAGCGTTGAAGACAGTGTCATGAAAAAGGAGGAGAGCGCGAGAGAGAGGCAGAAGGGAGAGGTCAGAGAGAGCACACTGAGGGTAAATAGGGTCCAGTCCGCCTTAGCAAACTGCCACCTAGGGAAAGAGAGGGAAGGGCGAAAAGAGAAAAAGGAAACAAGGATGGGGAAATGATCACTTCCATGGAGGTCATCAAGAACCTGCCACGTGAAATCTAAGTAAAGAGAAGAAGAGCAGAGAGAAAGATCAAGACAAGAAAGGGTGCGAGTCCGAGAGTCCAAATGAGTGGGCTCACCAGAATTCAGAAGAGACAGGGAAGAAGGGAGGAGAAACGGCTCAAGGAGGCGACCCCGGGTATTCGTCAGAACGTCACCCAAAGAGAATGACGACAATTGAAGTCACCCAGCAGGAGCACAGGCTCCGGCAAGGAGTCTAGGAGGTGTTTCAAATCAGGAAGAGAGAGCGAGACACTCGGGGGGAGATAAATGGAACAAGCTGTGTACCATTTCCCCACAAAGATACGAGCAGCAGAACAATGGAGAGGCGAAGGAAAAAGTAAAGGAACAAAGGGAACATCAGCACGAATCAAGAGAGCAGAAGAATTAGAAGCCCCAGCTACGGCTGGGGGGGGGGGGAAAGAAAGGAATAGCCACGAAAACGACCAGGACGAGCACCAAGCATCGGCTCCTGGAGACAGACACAAAGGGGCGAAAACCGCGAAATCAGAAGTTGGAGTTCGAGGAAATTGGCGTAATAACCTCGAACGTTCCATTGAAGAATGGACAACGACGAGAAGAGAGAGGACAAAAACAGAGAACAAGGAAGAAACAAAGGCGAAAGAGCAACAGAGCACGTTAAATAATATCAGGGTCGGGATCAGGGTCAGCAAAGTCAGGGTTAGGGGGCATGGGTAAACTGAGCAAAGACGGAGGGAAGGAAACGGGAGAACAGATCAGAGGTGGGCGGGCGGGGTCCGGAGGAGGAGGAGGAGGAGGAAGAGGAGGAGACAACGGAGAGGAGCAGTCAAGGACAGCAGCAGGAAGAGGGGGAGTAGAAAGAGGGGAGCGCACCCCAGCAAGAGTAGTAACCGAAAGGGAAGCAGGGGCCAAAGAAACCTCCATAGCAGGAACAGGGGGCGCAATCACTGAAACGGGAAGGGAAGGAGCAACAGAGCCAGAAGTAGGAGCTGGGGAAGAAAGCGAAGCCTTCTTACCCGCCGGGGAGGAGAAAGGAGAGGAGCCAGGCTTACGCTTCTGACTTAAAAAGACTGGTGTCCCAGCAACTACGTACCGGGCAAAGGATTCTAGTGTCTCAACAGGAGAAGCTGAACGAGAGCACACACGACGGCCGTTAGGAGAGCGATGGACATCCGCCTGCACCGACAGGCGGCGGGGAGAGCCGATAGATGGAGGAAGAGGATGGGAAGGAGGATCGGAGGGGGACGAGGAAGAAGACACAGGAGACATGACAGACCGGGTAGAAAGAAGGGGAACCCCAGACAGAGGACCAGGAGGGGGACCTCTCGGGACAGAACACAAAGGGACAGAGGAGGGGGCAGTGGGCGTATCAGGGTCCAAGGCCCGGAAACGGTTGTGAGTCTGAGGAAGGGGGGAAGGACGAGGAGAGGAAGAGCGCAACACGCGAGCATAAGAGATGTTAGTATAAGGCGGGAGCCGGCGAACCTGGCGCCTCGCCTCAGGAAAAGATAAATGCTCCCGGTGCTTCAGGATGAGGACGGCTGCCTCAAGCTTGTAATGGACACAGGCACGGGAGAAGGCAGGATGGGCCTCACCGCAGTTGAGGCAGCGAGCTTGGAGAGAAGTGCACTCCGACTTAGAGTGACCTTCACCCCCACACAAAGGACAGAGAGAGACAGTCCCAGAGCAGCGGAGGGCACCATGCCCAAACCTCCAGCACTTGTTACAAAGTCGAGGAGAAGGAATATACTCCTGGACAGAGCACCTAGCACCAGCAAGAATGACCGAGGATGGAAGGGTCCTACCATCAAAGGTGATCTTCACAACACGAAGGGGTTGACGGCGACGACCACGAGGGGGACGAGTAAACGAATCAACCTGGAGGACAGAATGGCCTTGGGCATCAAGGATATGCCGAATATCATCGTGGCAATCCTACAGATTCCGAACACCGGTTGCAACATGGGGTGGGAGGAGAATAGTGCCAACACTGGCATTCATCTGAACGTTCTTGGAGACCCGAACAGTGACCTCGCCAAGGCAAGATAAGGCAGCCAAGCGTGAAGCTGCATCCTGAGAAGGAGCAGCAACGACACGTGTACCGAGACGAGTGGGGTTGAAAGTAACAGACGCATCCACGGAATCTACAAGATGCCGATGGAGGGAGAAATCGTCAGGAGGCGCAGAATCAAGAGGGAGGAGATCAAAGTATTTGGTCCATGAAGCAGGACCAAACAAGGCCTGATACGCATCAGCAAGGGAAGGAATCGAGCGAGTGCGGCTGGGGCACGAACGGCGTTGAGAACCCCTAGAGAGAGAGGGGTCAAAAGGCGCAGTAGTCACAACGAGAGACTTAGCCGCACCAGGGGAGGAAGTGGTCACCACCGGGGGCTGGAGGCTCGACCCAACCACAGAGGAGGGAGGGGAGCTGGGGGAAGAAGTCAGGACGGTCAAAGGAGGAGCAAGGTTGGGGCCCAACGCAGCGAGAGCTACAGAGCCTGGTCTTCCAATACAGGCCGACTCGGGGGCTTGGTCGCCCACCCCACGAGCCTGAGAGGGTACAACGGAAACATTCAATGACATAGAAACGAAGAGAAAAATTCATCCACGAATGTGCCCCCATACCCACCATGGAGCCACAACTAGAGGCAGGACACCCAACAGGAAGCTATCGCCGATCATGCCGGGGCCCCCTTGGGGTGCGTCGTGACTATACGCCCCACAAACGCCGCCTTAAGAACCGTCAGTCCGTCGAGATCGGGTTCAGCGACGTAAGGGGGATTGACAATAAAAGGTTCCCCTCGCTCGAGACGTTGGGTACTACAGTTCTACGGGTGCAAGAGTGTGCCTCCTCAAGCACCCGGGCGTCAAAATAGAAGAAGTCCAAAGAAATAATCCAAAACAAGCAAAAGGTCGGCAGGAAACGACAAGCAGATAGGAGAAGAAGGGGGAGAAAAACGAAACATAAGGAAAAGGAAAAGCGATCCGGCACAATTAGAGAAGACAGCAGCAGGAGTGCAAGGCCAGAAAAGGACAGAGGACTGCCCCACGGAGCATCACACTCCGGCAGCTGTCCACCAAGCCCCCTCATGACGCCAACGGGCCGGATGGGGGAGGGGGATCTGAATCACTAGCTAATCGACTAGAGAATGGTCCAGGACGGACCGAAACGTCGTCGTCCCTTTACTTTCTAGTGTGTGGACTGGTCAACATATTTCAGCAACGTTATTGTGACTCATCGCCTGCATCTAAATCACTACTGAATTAGTGGACATGAAAACACTCGTTGTTCATCAATCACTTTCAAATCTGCTTAGAGGACCCCCTCCCCCGATCTCAGAACAGGTCTTGTAAAATCTATCATATATTTCCTTGAGTTTCCAAGGCAGGGGGTCGAGGCTCTCTCTCTCCCCCTCTGCCACCAAACACCATCTCTCCACCACCTCGCTCCTCACACAGATACAGGTGACATTTAGACGATGAATTCTCCCATAAAAGCCCAGTTTCTTAAATGACAAACCAGGCTGTTTGCTTCCTTTGGAGGGCATAAAATATGACATATATGCAGTTTATGGCGTAAATGTGTAAACATCACTCAGGAGGAGGAGGAGGGATGTCTCCATCACAACGGCGTCGCATCTTCCCTTTAACTGGTATTTAAATACTATATAACAAGTGAATGAGAAAGAAATGTCCAAAATCTAAACAATGTTGAAGTGAAACAAGTAGGAAGACGTGTTGCAACATCATCATGCTTCTAAACTCTATGACCCAAGTATTAGGATATTTTGCATTATCAAGGTTCTAAACTTTTTTTTTAGTTTAGTAAAATATTTCTTTATAAATATTGAATTCCACGAGTTGAAACCCGGGGCTGAGTGCATTGGCATGTTGTCACTTTCTCTTGCAAATTCTACTATGCTCGTGTTGATATAAATTATATTTACAGGAGTTTGGATATCATGCATAAAGAAGTTGTCCGGATCTACCACTTTCATGCTATTTATCGAAGTCTTTATTGTTATAACCATAACCAGGCCCTGAACAACATCCACACCAGCCTCCACACCCTCAGCCACAACATAACCAGGAACTGTATCCCATTACAGGATAAGGATTAGGGATTGGGCGGGGGGGGGGGGGAGGAAGGAGTGGTGCCCAGCAGCTAAGTTATCCTTACTTCTTCTTGAGGTTATCTTGAGATGCTTTCGGGGCTTTAGTGTCCCCGCGGCCCGGTCCTCGACCAGGCCTCCACCCCCAGGAAGCAGCCCGTGACAGCTGACTAACACCCAGGTACCTATTTACTGCTAGGTAACAGGGGCATTCAGGGTGAAAGAAACTTTGCCCATTTGTTTCTGCCTCGTGCGGGAATCGAACCCGCGCCACAGAATTACGAGTCCTGCGCGCTATCCACCAGGCTACGAGGTACCCACACAAACATCTGACATCTTTGTCAGATGTTATATAGAAAGAAACTTTCTTTTCTTATATAGAAAGAAACTTTAGTTACATTTCAAATAACTATCTACGGGCTCACCATAGACCGTGTTACTTGGAACTTTATGTTACAGGTAACGAATCTATAACAGCAACAACAGTTAAATAAGTTATAGGGTTCTTGCAAAATTTTTTTAAGTGTTTCATTATACACATTAATTAAACTATGCAGTGATTAGGGATCACTTAGAGACTGTCTACTGCAGTAGTCGTCCCGGTTGTTAGAGTGGTGTAGTGGTAAGACATCCGCCTGGCGTTCCGCGAGCGCTGTCATGGGTTCGTATTCTGGCCAGGGAGGATTTACTGGGCGCAATTCCTTAACTGTATCCTCTGTTTAACGCAACAGTAAAATGTGTACTTGGATGAAAAAACGATTCTTCGCGGCAGGGGATCGTATTCCAGGGACCTGCCCGAAACGCTACGCGTACTAGTGCCTGTACAAGAATATAACAACTCTTGTATATATCTCAAAAAAAAAAAAAAAAAAGTGTGGGGGGACACTTAGCTACTGTGTACCGTGTTCTGAGGTCAGTGGTTGTCACAGAAACTCACTTTTCAACAGGTGTTTCTTGTTGTTAGTGTTTTGGTCACGCTGGTGTTTCTTGTTGTTGGTGTTTTGGTCAGGTGGCCACAGTGTACTTTATTCCAGTGACGTCAAGTACTAAGCAGGACCTCAGTGACGTCATGCACTAAGCAGGAACCCATTGACGTCATGTACTAAGCAGGATCCCAGTGACGTCATGCACTAAGCAGGACCCCCTTTGACGTCATGCATTAAGAAAGACCTGTGACGTCATGTACTAAGCAGGACCCCTCATGAATGTGAGGACTCTGACATGCGAATGGACTCACTGCTCTGTGCAGTGATCATTAAAAGGCACTGTTAAACACCGGCTTTCTGGTTGTTTCTTGAATTCAATAGCAATATCACAATATTTCTGCACACAACTAGACCATCACCTGAGGTATGCTGACCAGCAACACTGACATGATCGACATAGATATACAACGACGTCAGACATAGCTGAAGCACTTTGCATGAAGCACTCAGTTAGGTACACTCTATGGTTGACAAGTCTATGACGTTTACAGCAACCCAACTTCTTCTTCAGCTGATCAATGCAACTGTAGAGCAAGATTACCTAGTCTCCCCTCGACAGGACATCCATCTTCCCTCTCTTCATGCCTCCAGATAATCTGTACTCCTTGCAACATTGAGAATCAATTGCTTTGTAGATGAAGAGGAAGCATTATTTTTGGGACGATGAGAATTTTTTGTGTAATTACGCATTTATTTCTTACATTAATATTATCTTATTCACTACTGAATTAGTGGACATGAAAACACTCGTTGTCCATCAATCATTTTCAATCTCCTTTGAGGACCCTCCACCCCCAATGATCTCAGAACACGTCCTGTAAAATCTATCATTTATTTCCTTGAGCTTCCTAGGCAGGGAGTCGAGGCTCTCTCTCTCTCTCTCTCTCTCTCTCTCTCTCTCTCTCTCTCTCTCTCCCTCTGCGACCCAACACCATCTCTCAACCACCTCGCTCCTCACACAGATACAGGCGACATTTAGACGATGAATTCACCCCTGAAGGCCCAGTTTCCTAAATGACAAACCCGGCTGTTTGCTTCTTTTGGAGGGCATAAAACAGGACATGTATGCAGTTTATGGCTTAAATGTGTAAACATCAGTCAGGAGGAGGAGGGATGTCTCTATGACAACGGCGTCGCATCTTTCTTTTAACCAGTATTTAAATACTATATAACAAGTGAATGAGAAAGAAATGTCCAAAACCTGAACAATGTTGAAGTATAACAAGTAGGAAGACGTGTTGCAACACCATCATGTTTCCTAACTCTATGATCGAAGTATTAAGATATGTTGCAACGTCATCGGTCATCTTCCTTCTAAGCTCTATGACCCAGGATTAGGATATGTTGCAACATCATCATGCTTCTAAATTCTATGACCAAGTATTAGGACATGTTGCAACATCATCATGCTTCTAAACTCTATGATCAAATATTAAGATATGTTGCAACATCTTCATGCTTCTAAACTCTATGCTAAAATATTAGGATAAGCTCCAACATCATCATGCTTCTTAACTCTATGACCCAAGTATTATGATATGTTGCAACATCGAGGTTCTAAACTCTATGATCCAAGAATTAGGATATGTTGCAATATCATGCTTTTAAACTCCTTTTTTAGTTTAGAATATAGATTAGAATAATATTTCATTATAAATATTCAATTCCATGAGTCTGGACCTGGGCCGAGTGCATGGACATGTTGACAATTTCTCTTGCAAAATCTGCCTCGCTCGTGTTGATATCAATTATATTTACAGGAGTTTGGATAATACGATAATGAAGTTTTCCGGATCTTCCACTTTCATGCAGTTTATTGTTATAACCATAACCAGGCACTGCATCACTAACCTCAACAAGGCCCTGAACAACATCAACACCAGCCTCCACACCCTCAGCCACAACATAACCATAACCAGGCACTGCATCACTAACCTCAACAGGGCCCTGAACAACATCAACACCAGCCTCCACACCCTCAGCCACAACAAAACCATAACCAGGCACTGCATCCAATTACAAGATAAGGATTAGGGATTGGACGGGGGGGAGGAAGGATTGGTGCCCAGCAGCTAAATTATCCTTACTTACTGACAACTTTGACAATGACCTAAGAATACGATACACAAAGGGGATATTAATAAGGCATTGAAAGTATCAACATAAAATTTCTGGTAAAAAGAAACAAAAAAAAATTTATGTATAAAAGTTAATCATTAAAGAGGTATAGAAAATCACGACAATTCAATGATGTGGGTGTAAGAGGATGAGCAAGATAATAATATTTATTATTTATTAAATACAAACATTTTGTACCATGAAAAATATTGATATAAAAATTTTACTACTAATCTAAAAGTAAATAAAAACTTTTTAGTTATTTTCTATTTTGTATAAAGTTTTAAGAATTTTAACAAAATTTTTTACATAAATTTTTAGTCAAATAATTTAATTTATATAAAAAGAAACTTTTAGTTATATTAGTTATGGAGTTGACAACACAAAAATTTTAAGTATATATTATACACATTAAACTATGCAGTGATTAGGGATCACTTAGAGACTGTCTACTACACTAGTCGTCGCAGTTGTTAGTGGGGAACACTTAGCTACTGTGTACCATGTTTTGAGGTCAGTGGTTGTCACAGAAACTCACTCTTCAACAGGTGTTTTGTTCAGGTGGCCACAGAGTACATGATCCCAGTGACGTCATGCACTCAGCAGGACTCCAGTGACGTCATGCACTACACAGGACCCCTGTGATGTCATGAACTAAGCAGGACCCTAGTGACGTCATGCACTAAGCAGGACCCCAGTGACGTCATGTTCTGAACAGGACCGTAGTGACGTCATGCACTAAGCAGGACCCCAGAGACGTCATGCTCTAAGCAGAACCTCTGTGACGTCATGCACTAAGCAGGACCCCAGTGACGTAATGTACTGAACAGGACCGTAGTGACGTCATGCACTAAGCAGGACCCCAGAGACGTCATGCACTAAGCAGAACCTCTGTGACGTCATGCACTAAGCAGGACCCCAGTGACGTCATGCACTAACCACGATCCCAGTGACGTCATAGATTAAGCAGGAATCCAGTAAGCATGACCCCAGTGACGTAATGCACTAAGCATAACCCCAGTGACTTCATGCACTAAGCAGGATCCCAGTGACGTCATGCACTAAGCGGAATCCCAGTGTCGTCATGCACTAAGCAGGACCCCAGTGACGTTATGCACTAAGAAGGACCCAAGTGACGTCATGCTCTAAGCAGGAACCTTAGTGACATCATGCACTAAGCAGGACCCCAGTGACGTCATGCACTAAGCAGGACCCCTCATGAATGTGAGGACTCTGACATAAGAATGGATTCACTACTGTTTGCCGTGATCATTGTTAGTCACTGTTAAACACCTTCTTTCTGGTTGTTTCTTGAATTCGGTGAATGAACGGCGGTGAATGGCGTAAATGTGTAAACATCAGTCAGGAGGAGGAGGAGGGTGATGTCTCCATAACAACGGCGTCGCAATCTACCCTTTAACCCGTACTTAAATACTACATAGCAGGTGAATGAGAAAGAAATGTCCAAAATCTGAACAACGTTGCAGTGTAACAAGTAGGAAGACGTGGTGCAACATCATCATGCTTCTAACTAATTTTTTAGTTTAGAATACAGTTTAGAAAAATATTTCATTATAAATATTGAATTCCATGAGTCTAGACCCGGGGCTGAGTGCATGGGCATGTTGACAATTTCTCTTGCAAAATCTGTCTCGCTCGTGTTGATATCAATTATATTTACAGAAGTTTGGATATCACGCATAAAGAAGTTGTCTGGATCTATCATTTCCATGCTGTTTATTATAGTGCTTATTGTTATAACCATAACCAGGCACTGCATCACTAACCTCAACAAGGCCCTGAACAACATCAACACCAGCCTCCACACCCTCAGCCACAACATAACTATAACCAGGCACTGCATCACCAACCTCAACAAGGCCCTGAATAACATCAACACCAGCCTCCACACCCTCAGCCACAACATAACCATAACCAGACACTGCATCACCAACCTCAACAAGGCCCTGAACAACATCAACACCAGCCTCCACACCCTCAGCCACAACATAACTATAACCAGGCACTGCATCACCAACCTCAACAAGGCCCTGAACAACATCAACACCAGCCTCCATACCCTCACCCTCAGCCCCACCATAACCTGGACTGGTTATGTTGTTAGACACTGCATCCAATAACAGGATAAGGATTTGGGATAGGACGGCGAAGGGGGTGGTGGAGGAAGGAATGGTGCCCAGTAGCTAAGTGATCCCCAATTACTGACGACTGTGACAGTGGCCTTAGAATACGGTACACAATGGGGATATTAATAGGGTATTCAAAGTATCAACACAAAATTTCTGTTAGAATGAATCGTATGAATTATTGAATATAAAAGTAACCCATAAAGGTAGTACAGGAAACCCCGACCAACCTTGATAGTGTGGAAAGAAAAGCATTTTATTATTATTTATTACTTCTTAAATATAATTTGATCGTTACAAAAATATTGATAATAGGGTTTGTTTAACAATATAAAATTTAAAAAAAAAATCAGTTTAAATTTTGTTTTGTATTATTTAATTGTTTTTATTTTAGCACAAAATTAAACAAAAAAAAATTGTACGAAAAAATTATATATATGTTTAGGCACTACTTTCATTACACTTCCAATACAAATTTATAAAACTGTGTCTGTACAATATACACGCAAAAGATTAAACTTTACTTTCGATCGTGAGAAGGTATAACTTAGATACTGTGTACTACAGTGGTTGTCACAGTTGTTAGAGTGTGGGGGGACACTTAGCTACTGTGTACCGTGTTCTGAGGCCAGTGGTTGATACAGAAACTCACCTTTCAACAGCTGTTTCTTGTTGTTGGTGTTTTGGTCACGCTGGTGTTTCTTGTTGTTGGTGTTTTGATCACGCTGGTGTTTCTTGTTGTTAGTGTTTTGGTCACTGTTACAACCCTTGAGACTTAGTATGGTTCTTTCCCCGCAGTGATTAATTATATTAAATCGGCCTTGCCAACAGGTGTCTAGGGGTAAAGGGAAAATAATACTGCATAACTTGGATTGTTGCAGTGTAACAATTAAACAAAGTGCTTCTTTCTCAACTACAGAGTAATTAATTTGTGTCCTGTCAAACTTACGAGAGAAATAATAAACATTGACAGTCAAATTAGCATATTGTAACACATTAAACAATTTCTTTAAACTAGACATATGATCTACCCAATTCTTACTGAAAATCACAATGTCATCCAAATATGCCCTACAATCTGGCACATCCTTCAACAAAGAATTCAATAATTTCTGAAAAGTGGCTGGAGCATTCCTTAATCCAAAAGGCATAACATTAAACTCGTAAGCTCTATCAGGAGTGATAAATGCTGTCACTTCCCTTGCAAAATCTGTAAGAGGTATCTGGTAATATCCCTTAGATAAGTCCAATTTAGATACAAATTTAGCATGTCCTATTTTATCTACACAGTCCTCCAATAATGGTAAAGGATAAACATCAACTACAGTTACCTGGTTGAGTTTTCTATAATCCACTACTAATCTCCACTTATCTTCTGGTTTTGGTACTGTGACGATAATCTCCTTCAAGAGAGATTGAGCCTGCTCTTCCCTCCTAAGTTCGTCCCTATACAACAATACAACTAATATGGAAGAAATATCCAACAAATACAACACCAAGGTTTGCCAGAGAGCAAACGTATTCAGCACCAGGAACACCTGCTCCACCTCCACCACTCGAACCACCAAACTACATGTCTGTCGCCTGCTCATCGCTGATTGGCTGGTGGTCAGTCGCACCTGCTCCCTCCACCGCCACACTACCTGAAGTCTGGGGCCACCACGACCTACAGACCTCAGAATATCTAGCGCTTTCCACAAGTTAACACGTCTCGTTGGTAGACTAAGCTCTGGCTTACGTGTACTAAGAGAGGTGGCAGCTTAAAGCCAATATTCCTGCACCCATATTTTGCATTGTATATTGTTCACTTGTTATTACTCACTTGTCATAACGTAACTTTTCATTTTGCCATTGATTATTCTTATTATTTTGATTGATTGATTTTATGATATGAATTTTATGTCCATCAAATTCATGTTTTGCTTTTCTAACGTAATTAAAATTTCATTGTTAAATTTACTTGTGTTTTGTGTGTCTTCCCATTACCTTACCACAGACGAAGTTCCAGATTTTCTCTTTTTGTTTTTTTATGTGACGAGGCCATACCCCTAGCTTTTGAAACAGCCGAACACCAACGCGTTACCGTCACATATTAAGTGGGGGCCTGTCCTAGGAGCTTCACGCAGGTACTGGTGCCAAGTAGTAATTAATGGTAAGCGTATTTGACTTTGGTAACGTAGCTTTTACTATTTTTCATATTCAATTTCATTTCTATATGGTGCGGTGTGTATTGTGCAGTACGAGAGTAGCATATGATGAACGTGAGACAACTTTGGATTACGTGGTGACTGTAGGCCGCAGTCATACTCTTAATTAGTCATCTCTCCCTCCGTGTTATTACTCGTGTTTACCATCTTTTGTCCCTTGGATATTTCTCATATTTTGACAGATCATTATATTGGTACCCTGGTAATGTGGTCTGCCCCAGGTCAAGTGCACCTAATCTTCTGCAGTCTGACTGTAGGAGGACAAAGAGGGCCATAGTTCCTCTAGCTCGAACTTTAGTTGCTGAATTGGGACCTCAGCAGCAGTTCTCGTCACCAGTTGACACCTCACACCCCTACACGTCAGTCAGAGATGATGATACATACAACGGTAGGGAATTAGCTTACTTTTTCAGAGCACAAAAGTTCGCTAATTCTGTAAGTATCATATTAATTTCAGTAGGAAAGACTTGCTTATGTCCTATAGAGACTCGGCAAGGTATGCCTACATCCTTGGACTACCAATTTTACTTTTGAGGCAATTAACTGTTTCATTTGTTTTCGAAACTCAGTTTCATTTGTTTAGTAGGATTTTCTTGCCCTTATCCTCTTACATGAGTACCGGGTACAAGATTTCCTGCGCCTTTGATTTAAATTAATCATTTAACATCTTGTACTTAACTTTAATTGTTAAAGATTCCACAGGATAGGTACCAGTTGCCACGTTGTCCTGTTTCTGACATTCACTATATAACGGTATATTCGTTGTACATTTATTTGCTAATTTCACCATGTTTCGTCTCCAAGCTTTCCGTGCAGACCCAGCAGGTGCAATAGGGACTTTAAGTCATGCCAAGAGAGCTGAATTACAAACTCTTGCACATGAGTATCAACTAACAGTTCCCTACCAAGCCAACAAGAGTGAAATACACAACCTGTTACTGGATCATTTCTTAGAGCAAGGTAAGATAGACTCTGAAACTCATGAAACTTACTATATTGCAGATAAAACTGATTTGGCAACGATGAAACTCAAAATAGAGCTGGCCAAGATTGAACGCGAGCAGCAAAGGGAAGCCCTCGAACAACAAGAACGAGCCATACGAAGGGAAGAACACGAACGAGAAATCGCCCTCAAGGAACGTGAAATTGCCTTGAGGAGGGAAGAACAAGAGCGTGAGGCTGCCTTGAGGAAGGAAGAACACGAACGAGAAATCGCCCTCAAGGAACGTGAACTCGCCCTCCAGGAACGTGAGGTTGCAATGCTCCAGGAGCGGGAACGAGTACAGCTTAAAACCAAACAACGCGAGTTGGAGATGCAACGCGAACATGACAAGCAACAAGCGACTCTGGCTCTAGAGTGTCGTCAACAAGAATTCGCGTTGGAAACTTCACACCTCGCTCAACGCCAGCAAGCTACTGCCAATCTTCCCGTCAGTTTTAATATATCACATGCAAGTAAGTTAATGCCATCCTTTGTAGAAGCAGAAGTTGATGTGTTTTTTACCACCTTTGAAACCCTTGCTAATCAACTCAGTTGGCCTGTCGACCAATGGGCCACACTTCTCAGAGTACATCTTACAGGTAGAGCTGCAGTCACACTCAGTACTCTGGCATCTGAGAATGACTACCAGACTCTGAAACAAGCAGTGTTGGACGCCTACCTCCTCTCCACAGAAAGTTATCGAAGGAAATTCCGTGACCACCTGAAGGCAAGTACCACTACCTTCCTCGAGTTTGCTAACACAAAACGGAGATATTTTATGAAATGGCTGGAAGCAGCACATGTCTCTACTTTTACAGAACTCGTCAACCTGATGCTAGTTGAAGAATTCTTGAGGCGTGTGCCGCCTCCTGTCCGTCTATATTTAGCAGATAAAGAAGAAACCGACTACCTGAAGTGTGCTAAGTCGGCTGACACTTACAGCCTCATCCACCGGCTGACACCCGAACCATCCTCCAGTAAGAAGTCGTGGTACAGTTACGAGAAAGTGAGTACCGATCAAGCTGGCTCGCAATTGTACTGCAAGTATTGTAGACTCTATGGACATACCATAGACAAGTGTGGTAAGTCTCAATACAAAGGAACCACTGACACACAGAAACCCAAACCAACTCCTCCTAAGTCCGGTAAGCCTGTGATGAATGTTGGTGTTAATGTTAATGATCTTTCTCTTTTCAGTAACCACCTGTATACTTGAACTGTCTCTGCCAACGGTTCAAATCCGGAGGGACGTTTCAAATTGAAGATCTTGAGGGACACAGCGGCTCTTCAATCGATCATCTTGAAGTCGGCTGTGCCCAACATCGCCTACACCGGAGAAACTGTCTTCATCACTGACCTCACTGCTACCACTCCTTACCCTCTCGCCAGAGTCCACCTGGATTGTCCCTACGTGAACGGAGAAGTCCAAGTCGCCGTCAGGGAAAAGCCTTTTCCCATGCCTGGAGTGCAACTTCTCCTAGGCAACGACTTGGCAGAAGACCTGCAATCGACGAACCTGATCGTCATGGACAAACCCCAGGTGTGTACCTCTGTGCCAATTAACCCTATATTAGAGTATGTTCCAGCAGAGGTTCAAGAGAGTGATGAAGTTTCTCCTCCGGTTCTAGTGACCACCCGTGCACAAGCCGCACGTCCACAGCCAGCTGACTCTACTGCTACCGCTGTCCCTCAAGACCCTCAGAAACTACCCCCGAATCTGACCAAGTTGGAGTTCCGTAAATTGCAGAGGGAAGATCTTACCTTAACACCATTGTTTTTCCAGGCTGAGATTCAACCCGACAGTATTCCTGGGTTCTTCCTAGAGAACGACGTGCTCTACCGCAGATATAGACCCAGTAAACTGAAGGAGGAGGATGATTGGGCCAACATCGAACAACTTGTGATTCCTACCAGCCTGCGGCCCACTATTCTACACCTGGCCCACGGAGCACTCTCCCACTACGGATTCAACAAGACTTACCATGGAATTCGTCAAGACTACTACTGGCCAGGTATGGTAAATAGCGTCAAACAGTACGTAAAACAGTGTCATACATGTCAGATGGCAGGCAAACCGAACATCTCCATTCCCAGAGCGCCACTGATTCCCATACAGGTGCCTGCGGAACCTTTCCACAGACTTAAAATAGACTGTGTTGGTCCTTTACCTCGGACCAGTTCAGGTAACGCCTATATCTTAACCATCCTGTGTCCTACCACCAGATTTCCCATAGCAGTTCCAGTGAAGAACATCACGGCTGCTACGGTTGTAAAGCATCTATTGAAGATCTTCACTCAATATGGATTTCCCAGGGAGATTCAGAGCGACTGTGGTACCAACTTCACCAGTGATCTCTTCAAAAGGACACTGGAGGAGTTCAACATCAAACAGGTATTGTCCAGCCCCTATCATCCTGCTTCACAGGGTTCTCTTGAGCGTAGTCATCAGACTATCAAAGCACTCTTGAAAAAGTTTTGTAGTGAAACCTCTAAGGATTGGGATAAGCAAATTGATTTGATAATGTGCATTTATAGAAGTCTTCCCAATGAGTCCCTAGGAGTATCTCCTTATGAGATGCTCTACGGCCGTAAGTGCCGTACTCCCCTCAAGGCTTTCAAAGACTCTCTCCGAGATGCCACCTTCAGTGAGCATCAGAATGTGCCCCAGTTTCTTCAAAACCTTCAACACATTCTAGAGAGAGTCCACAGTTTTGCCCATGATAATCTATTGAAAGCCCAGGAGAGGATGAAGACTCATTACGACCAGACCAGCTAAGTAAGAAAATTTAAGCCGGGAGACTTCGTGCTAGCATACTTCCCTATCCCAGGTTCTCCTTTACAAAACAGGTTTTCAGGACCCTACCGCATCAAGGAGTGCAGAAACAACCATAACTACGTTCTCGAGACTCCAGATAGGCGGCGGAAGACCCAGCTGTGCCACGTCAACCTCCTGAAGCAATATAATGGTACTCCTCCCACTGTCATGATAAACTATTCTACCTTCACAGAACCCTACATCCACAGTGAGACCTTCCCAGCTTCTCCTCCCGAAAGCACTGACAAGGAGTCGGCGCTTTCTAATTCCGAAATCCTTAATGATCTTCCCAAATACTTTCAGGATAATCATAGTGCACCTCTTGTCAAGATCTTCAGAGAACATCAGGAGTTGTTCCGAGATGACCCCCAAGAGTGTAATGTTACCCAGCACGACATCCAACTGCTCCCCGACACCCGGCCGATTCGTCAACCCTTCTACCGAATCAGCCCTAGCAAGAAGGAAGTCATGCGTGCTGAGGTGCAGTACCTCTTGGATCATGGACTGGCTACACCTTGTGAGTCCCCCTGGGCCTCACCCTGTATCTTGGTGCCCAAACCCCAAGGTAAGGTGCGGTTATGTACTGACTATCGTAAACTGAATAACGTAACAGTCAAGGATGCTTACCCCTTGCCAAGGATAGATGGCATCCTTGACGCCATTGGTAATACCCAGTACTTGTCCCAAGTGGACTTGCTGAAGGGGTACTATCAAGTGTGTCTAACGGAGCGAGCTAAAGAGATATCTGCCTTTATCACTCCTTTTGGACTTTTCAGATATGAACGCCTTCCTTTCGGACTATGTAATGCCCCGGCCACCTTTCAGAGAGCTGTCAACCGTGTCATCCAGGGCTTGGATAACACATACGCCTACCTGGATGATATCGTCGTAGCATCCAACACCTGGAGTGAACATCTGCTCCAGCTGCGACGTCTGTTCTCCAAGCTCCTGACAGCCGGCCTCACCATCAACCTGGGCAAGTCCACCTTCGCGAAAGGTAAAGTGCGTTATCTGGGTCATGTTATTGGGAGTGGCAGCCTAGCTCCGTTAAACTCGCACACTCAAGCCATCCAACAGTATCCACAGCCTACCACCAGGAAGCAGCTCCTGTGCTTCCTTGGTCTTGCCTCCTACTATCGTAGGTTTGTGAGAAATTTCAGTACAGTCGCCACACCTCTAATCCTATTAACCAGTCCCAAGCAACGGTATAAGTGGACCATGCAGCAAACCGTTGCTTTCGAACAACTCAAATTCCTCCTCTGTTCTAATCCCATTCTCGCCTCGCCAGATATCACCAAGCCTTTCGTCCTTCATGTCGACGCCAGTGGTACCGGCGTTGGTGGTGTCCTGATGCAACAACGAGGCGAGGAGGTTCTACCTGTCAGCTACTACAGCTACAAATTGAAACCACACCAGAGGAACTACAGCACTATTGAAAAGGAGCTACTATCCATCGTCCTGAACCTCCAACACTTCGCTCCGTACCTACAAGGCGCCAGGTCTACAACCATCTTCTCAGACCACAACCCTCTCCGCTTCCTACATCAAGCCCAATTCACTAACCAGCGTCTTCTACGATGGGCTTTGTATTTACTAGATTTCAACCTGGAGATCCGCTATATCAAGGGTTCTGACAACATCATAGCTGATGCCCTCTCCAGAGTTCATGAAGTAGAAGCGACTCCATCTATTACTCCACCACATAACGACGTACTTCTTCCAGAACCGCAGGCTTCGGGGGAGAGTTGTGACGATAATCTCCTTCAAGAGAGATTGAGCCTGCTCTTCCCTCCTAAGTTCGTCCCTATACAACAATACAACTAATATGGAAGAAATATCCAACAAATACAACACCAAGGTTTGCCAGAGAGCAAACGTATTCAGCACCAGGAACACCTGCTCCACCTTCACCACTCGAACCACCAAACTACCTGTCCGTCGCCTGCTCATCGCTGATTGGCTGGTGGTCAGTCGCACCTGCTCCCTCCACCGCCACACTACCTGATGTCTGGGGCCACCACGACCTACAGACCTCAGAATATCCCGTGCTTTCCACAAGTTAACACGTCTCGTTGGTAGACTAAGCTCTGGCTTACGTGTACTAAGAGAGGTGGCAGCTTAAAGCCAATATTCCTGCACCCATATTTTGCATTGTATATTGTTCACTTGTTATTACTCACTTGTCTTAACATAACTTTTCATTTTGCCATTGATTATTCTTATTATTTTGATTGATTGATTTTATGATACGAATTTTATGTCCATTTTATTCATGTTTTGCGTTTCTAACGTAATTCAAATTTCATTGTTAAATTTACTTGTGTTTTGTGTATCTTCCCATTACCTTACCACAGACGAAGTTCCAGATTTTCTCTTTTTTGTTTCTTTATGTGACGAGGCCATACCCCTAGCTTTTGAAACAGTCGAACACCAACGCGTTACCGTCACAGTACTAATAGACATGGTGAACTCCAGGAACTCTGACTGGGTCTAATGAACCCATGCCGAAGAAGATAATCAATCTCCTCCTGGATGATACGACGTTTCTCGGGTGTCACTCGATAAGGGTGTAGCCGAATTGAAGTTTCATTGGTCAGGTTAATGTCGTGAGTAATGAGAGAAGTCTGAGTGGGGACCTCCCCAAACAAGCTAGAAGACATCTCCAAAAGGTCCTGGAACTCTGCTCTCTCCTCATCCTGCAAATAACAACAATTCTTCCCCGGAACTGCTGGAATTAGAGAAACAAGAATTAACATCTTCTGAAACACTCGACTCTTCAGGATTTACCTCCTCAGCAACGCAACAAGTCACATTACTAGGCCCACAATAAGCCTTCAACCGGTTTACATGTACACTCATATTCTGTCGTTTCTGCTTGGGATGGCAAACTTTGTAAGTAACTTCCCCAAGACGTTTTACTACTTGATACGGTCCTGCAAATTTATGAGACATAGACGTACCCATGCGAGGCTTCAAGACCAATACCAAATCTCCTGACTCAAAAACTCTGAGTTTGGCCTTGAACCTCTAGTCATGTCTCTGCTCCATTACCTGTTGTTCACTTAGATGTCGTAAGGCCAACTCCCTCGTTCTGGACAACTTGCTCTTTACATCCGTCAGGTACCGCTCACTCTGCCTGGCTGTAACATCTTTTAACAATTTCTCATGAAGCATCTTTAAAGGTCCTCTCACCTGATGTCTGAATACAAGCTCGAATGGAGAACAGCCTAGGGCACTGTGCAATCCATCTCTAGCCGCAAACAAAACAAATGGTAAATTACCATCCCAATGTCTGGGTGAATCTTCCCCAGTTGCCTTCAACATTTTCTTCAGAGTTTGATGGAACCGCTCGATTCCCCCCCTGACTCTGAGGATGGTAAGGACTGGAAAAATTATGCTTTATGCCAAATGAATTACAAAAATGTTTAAAGGTGGTGGAACAAAAATTACTCCCATTATCAGTTTGAATTATACGGGGCATACCAAATAGTGAGAAAAATCGTTTCAACTGCTTTATAATGGTAGAAGCTCTAATGTTACGTAATGCATATGCTTCAGGGAACCTGCTGGTCATACATAAAAAAGTAAATATATACATATTTCCGGATTTGGTACGGGGTAAAGGTTCGACACAATCCAGTACCACATGAGTAAAAGGCTCCTCTGGCACTACAATAGGATATAATGGTGCTCGTGGCACAGTCTGATTAGGCTTACCAACAGTTTGACACACAACACAATTGTGGCAATATCTGACCACATCTTTTTTAAGTTTTGGCCAATAAAAAAGTTTACAGATCTTATGATACATACTGGTAATGCCTTGATGGCCTCCCATCAGGTCATTATGGGCAGCTTGCAATACCTGCTCCCTATACTCTGTTGGCACAACAAGCTGGGTTTTAGACTCGCAATCATCTGATGAGGGAGATCCTGATGGTCTCCATCTTCTCATCAGACATTGATCCTTGAAATAACAACCCGTACTCTCCTCCAAAGTATCAATGGAGTCGGCTGCTTCTGCATAACACTCAGCAAGACTGGGATCAGTACTCTGTAACTTACACAAGGTCTGGAACTCTACAGCTGGAGCGAGCGGGCAAGGAACTGGTACCTAGGCCACATCTTCCAGACCATCTGGGTCAGAATAAATTGGGGCTTTGGCACCAGCCTCACTCTCGACATCCACGTGAGCTAAAAATGTATCATCAAGGTCCACCTCCACCTCCCAGTCTGAAGGGGTCCTGGCCTCCAGAACATCCACCTTGGTAGTAGCAGGACTTGCCACATTCTGCTTACCCATGGATCTGGTCGCAAAACAGGCTGGATAAAGGACACCATCATCCGCATCTGGTTGAGCCAGTACTGCATTAGGTTTAGTATACATAACAGGACGATCGGTCCCACTAACTTGACACTTGTCAAAATCATTACCTACAATGATATCAATCCCAGGAATGGGCAACTGCTCACTAACTGCTACAGTGCACCAACCTGGTGTAATAGAAGAATTCAGGTTAACCTTAATTAATGGTACACGCTGGATATGCTCTCCAAGTCCCTGCAATAACACTACCTCTCCAGTGTCTTCTGTGCTAACAACAGTAAGAACACAGCGAGAAATTAAGGACTGGGAAGCACCAGTGTCCCTTAACAGCTGAACTGGTTTCCAGGTTCAACTAGTACATAATAGGGTTCCCGAATGTAGGTATAGATCAAAATTAGTCATCCACTTGGGCATGACTGGAGCAACATTGGCGTTAATGGTTTGCAAACCCCTACTCATAATCAGACCAGATGGTCTCAACTCAGGATGCAAAGCATAACAGGAGTTTACCACATGACCTCTTCTCCTGCAATGCGTACAATATCTGCTAGTGGTCGGAACAGCCGAACCCACTGCAGGCTTAATCACTACATTACTTGAGGTTGACAACCCTTTCTGTTTCTCAGATTTAGGCTTTACAGGAGAAGGGTTAAGGGGAGAAGGTGAAGTAGCTGGTCGAGTCTGGAAAACATGATTTTTATGAGCGTAATGATTAGTTTTAGCATTAAAATTATTAATTGGTGCTCTAAAAGGCACTTAAGTAAGTAGTTCATTCTCATTAGTTAGCTTGGCTAGTTTTATAAGATCAGTGGTTTGTTTATTTTCAGCCATAAACAAAGCTAATTTCTCTGGTAGACATCCCAATACTTCCTCAGTTACTATGAGGTCTCTCAGAGTCTCAAACTCTGTAATATTAAGTGCTTTAATCCATCTATTAAAGTGATTTAATTTTACTTGTACAAAGTCAGAAATAGTCTGGTCATGTGCTCTTTTTAAACTACTGAATTTTATTCTATGTGCCTCTGGGATCTGCTGGTAGGCATTTAAAATACTTGCTGAACAAATTTAAAATCGAAAAAATTCTCAGCAGGGAAAGATGCAAATACCTCTTGAGCTTTACCCTTAAATTGTTCTTGTAAAATGCTAACCCATTGATCTACAGGCCAGTTCATGCTGACTGCTAATTTCTTAAAATGCAAGAAAAATATTTCTGGATCTTCATTAAACTTAGGTAATTCTACATGTTTACTGTACTTGGAAGAACTATTTGTACTCTCTGGATTATTACTAGTGTTACCTAGCCCTGCTGCAATTCTCTGCTGTTCCAACCTGTTATTATTTTCAGCCATACTCTGCTGTATTTCTAATTGTTTAGTTTGTTACTCTGCTAGTTGTAACTGAGCCTCCAACATCTGTTGCTTTTGCTCCAACTCAAGTTGTTTTTGCTGGTTCTGCAACTCCAACCTCTGCTTGTCTGCTTCCAACCTAGCCATTTCTAATTTAGTCTCCAACTCCAACTTTAAGATTGCCACCTTGTCACTTGATTCTTCTTCTAACTCTCCCAAACACTCTTCGTCAAGTCTCTCCTCCTTCACCAAGTGTGTGACAATAACTCTTAACACTTGAGCTTTCAACATTTTACTGGAAACTGCTAGGTTCAATTTATCAGCCAGAACCAACAAACCAGACTTCTTTAAGTCTTTAATTTTACTCAAATTTTGCTGTTCCACCAGCGCAGCAACCTGATCCTCCATGGATGACTCAATTATCACAACTTAACACTTGAAACAACACTGAAAATTATGCTTGGCCCCTGGCACAAGCTGAACACTTACCTCAAATCGTGAAGCGTTGAGAAGTTTTCACAGCAGCTCAGATTGAACAGATAATTTCACAGGCTTGATTAGGTGTCACTAGATTCTGCAAAAATTCCCCTACAATTAAACACTGTTTTGTGCGAGACGGTAAAATTATAGCTAGGAGGACTGACACTGGAAAAACCTATTCAATAACCACAGAAGCTCACCTTAATTCTTTCCTCAGTGACTGTGGGATATCTGCTGTATAGCCTGAATTCAAATTTATAATCTCATTTAACTACCTTTGTGTACTCTAGCTCTGCCTTTCCCTTCAAAAGGTTTTAACTCAGGTTAAAAAAAAAAAAAAAAAAAAATTAATATTGTCATCTTTATTATTGTCTTTTTTTTCTTTTTACTCCCATGTTCCATAGTACACTGGCTTTGCCTGTGTCCTCTAGTATTAACTTCATTATCTAGTATTCCTGAGTGTATCTCTATTTAAACTACCTCAGTTTGTTTTAGTGACTTTAGTATTCAACTATAGTGTACTTATAATAGTAAAGTAAGCAAGCTTTTCATCTTTTAGATTTCATAATTGTTTTTTTTTTACTTTTTTGGTCATCTATTGTTATTAATTATTCTTGTTAATTTTTTACATTCCTAGTTCCCATTAAGTTTTTTTTTCTTTTTACTTAAAATTACCATTAAGTTTATTTTACTTTAGAATTTTTAATCTACTTTTTTCTTTGTTTTCTATTTTGTAATTTGCCATTCTTGCCTTGTTTTCCTGCAAACAGCCTTTTTATGCAGACAAGTATAGACCCAGAACTAAACCTCTTATCCACTATCTATGACAATCATCACTTCAATGATCAAAATTGCAGATATTTTACAGCACATGATGTAAACAATGTATTAACAGATAATCACAATATCTCTGTAATCAACTTGAACGTTAGATCCCTAGGTAAACACTTCGATGATGTTAGTGCCTTGATTGAAACTATTGACAACAAATTCTCTTTTATTATAGTTACTGAAACGTGGTTGAAAGAGGATAATACTCAACTCTTTAACATGCCTAACTACTCGGCAATTCACAACTGTCGTCAAATGCAGAGAGATGGTGGTACTGCTCTTTACTACCACCAAGAACTAACATGCTTAAAAATAATTAGAACTAGAGACTGCTGTGGGGAGTATATCTTCGCCAGTTTCAGAGTCAAGGGTGTCGAGTCTGTCCTGTCTGTGGGTGCAGTCTATCGAATTCCTAACACTGATGTGTCTGAATTCAACTCAAACCTTAGAAATCTAATACTAGATAACAGATTGAACAAAAACCATCTAATTATCGCAGGGGACTTTAATAAGGTATTCGAAGTATGAACACAAATTTTTTGTGGAATGAACATAAACAATTTTGAATATTAAAGTTACCCAATAAGGCGGTATAGAAAATCACGACCAGACGACCAAATGAGTGTGGAAGGAAGAGGAGGAAATCATTATTTATTACTTCTTAAATATAGTACATCGTAATATAAAATTATAACTATATTACAATTTTATAAGCAATATAAAACAAATATAAAAAAGTAAATTTTGTTTCTACTTTTTCAGATAATTTTAAAATTTAGCCCAAATTTTAACTGTATCATTATCATGTAAAAAAAACATTAATTATATAAAATAGAATTAGCTTTAAAAACTTCACAGAGGTAGAGATGGGAGGCCATCTCCAGTGACGTGTAGTCTTTGAGAGAGCCATCGGCCACCAGGAAGCTCATCATGCGTCACAAACGCTACAAGATCAGGGGTACGCCCCTTAACGAGCAACCATTCTCCAAGACATCTCTCCTGAAGCTCTTTGAAGACATTGCAGGAGTGACCCAACGACATCAAACAGGAAGGCACGGACATCCTCCTCTTCTTTTATAGTGAGGAGGAAGTCGACAAACTTCTGTTTTTCAGCGCCAATTTCTCCAACCAACACCTTCGTCTCAACTTCCCACGCCAGTACCTGGCTGAACACTCTGTCGTTATTCATGATCTCAGCCAATGGATCGTGGAACAAGATGAAGCTAATGAAAGAGCGTTCATGCACGACTTCAAGGAATCAAACCCGGACTTAGGGCTTCACGAAGCTCACTTCTTCAACAGAAATCTCTCCCTGAAGCTGACCTTCGAGACAGTAGCTGCGGCTACTATGGCTACCAGAAATGGTGTTTACAGCTTTGGTATTCATTATTCCGTCATTCAGTGTGAAGATGGAACGTTTTCACATCGTCAACCAGTGCCTCCGGTGCTACGAGTACACCCACTCCACCAGCAAATGTACCCAGCGTATTCAGAAGTGTAGCCTCTGCTCAGCTGACCACCATTACTCCATCTGCAAGTCTGAAACACTATGCTGTTTGCTGAGCAAAGGCGACCATCCGGCAATCTCCATACGTTGTCCTCATAGACAAGACGTCATTAAAAACATGGAGAAATCCACATCTTCAACCGGAGCCAGTACCTCGGAAGCAACAAGCCAATCAGCGACCACCTCTACTTCAGGTTTCAACGCCCAATCCGCCATTTTCCCGGAGCTTCCGGGAGGACGTACCACTGCTACTACCAGCCAATGGGGAGCCTGCTCCCAAACGCCAACCAGCGATTCGTCGAGCCAGCCATCACCCCCGGCCCACACCGACCAACCACTGAACAGCACAGTTCAAGCATTAACATCGGCGGCCAGCATGATAGCTTGCAATAACCCCCAGGAATACGTAAGAATATTAAATATTCTATACAAAGCAAATGGTCTTCCAGCTTTCATAGTTCCAGAGGAAGTTTTCACCAACACCACTTCAAGTTCTCAAGACACAGTCTCGGTCCCTTACATCACCGTGAACGCCGCCGTGCTCACGGATCTACTATCAACAGCAAAGCCTGCTCCTCCAGCAACTTCATCACAAGCCACCCAGACGCCGACGCCTCCTCTATCGACTACTGCTACAGTTCCACCTCTCGTGTGCGAACCCTCTTAACGTCCTAAATCAGCTGCAACTCCCATTAAGCCTCAACAGGCATGAACTCGACCCTCAAGATTCACTGCATCTACTTCTGAGTCAGCTGACTCATCAGATGAGGATGTCTCGGTGGGAACACCACCTCCTCAACTGAAGCAGTCCTACACAACTGAAGATTTCCGGCTGGAAGCTACCTCCAACGATAGCTTCACCGTATCAACACGAAGCAAGACCAACAAACACGCCAGGAGGCCTGGGAAGAAGAAAAACACCGACGATCTGCGCCCGAGTAAATCAAGGAATCAGTAGAACATCAACGCAAAGCTGAAAAGAACACCGCGACGAGAAGCCCTGCCTCCTACAAGACACATCAGCGAGCACCCATGAGAACTCCACTCTACCACCAAACCGCAGCATCAGCTGCAATTCTTACCCACGGTGGTTGGGCCACCGATCTTTCATCTCCTCTCTTCACCTCGTCTCCTGTTCCTCGCTCAAGATTTCTGCATCCTCGCCCCTGTCTTCAACCCCCTGCTTGCCTGCTCTAGGGCTTTTTAATCGGTTAATCGGTTAAAGTCCAATTATGCAATTCTATATGAAGCACATACTTTTGTAGTGTATATTTTACACATTAAACTTTAAAGTCTGCGGTGAGTGGGGATCACTTAGATACTATGTACTGCAATGGTCGTTACGGTTGAGTGTGGGGGGACACTTACTACTGTATACTACTGTTCTGAGGCCAGTGGTTGTCACAGAAACTCACCTTTCATCAGGTGTTTCTTGTTGTTGGTGTTTTGGTCACGCTGGTGTTTCTTGTTGTTGGTGTTTTGGTCACACTGGTGTTTCTTGTTGTTGGTGTTTTGTTCAGGTGGCCACAGATCACTAAGCATAGAGCCAGTAGGTGGCCACAGTGTACTTAATCCCAGTGACGTCATGCAATAAGCAGGACCCCAGTGACGTCATGCACTAATACAGGACCCCAGTGACGTCATGCACTAAGTACGACCCCAGTGACGTCGTGTCCTAAGCAGGACCCCAGTGACGCCATGCACTAATACAGGACCCCAGTGACGTCGTGCACTAAACAGGATCCCATTGACGTCATGCACTAAAGAGGACCACAGTGACGTTATGCACTAAGCAGGACCCCAGTGATGTCATGCACTAATACAGGACCCCAGTGACGTCATGCACTAAGCAGGACCCCAGTGACGTCATGCACTAAGCAGGACCCCAGTGACGTCATGCACTAATACAGGACCCGTGACGTCATGCACTAAGCAGGACCCCAGTGGCGTACTAAGCAGGACCGCTCGTGAATGTGAGGACTCTGACATGCGAATGGACTCACTGCTCTGTGCAGTGATCATTGTAAGGCACTGTTAAACACCTGCTTTCTGGTTGTTTATTGAATTCAATAACAATATCTCAATATTTCTGCACTCAGGCAGACCATCACCTTTGAGTGCACTGCGTCTGCAGGCACTGCAACCAGTTACAGGATAGGGTTTTGGGATAGGACTGGGACTCTTGTCTGTCACCCTTTTTGTATACTGGGACCACATTCGCCGCCTTCCGTATTTCTGGTAGGACTCCCGTTTACAGTGACCTACTATACACTATGGAGAGTGGCAAGCAGAGTGCCTCTGCACACTCTTTCAATACCCATGGTGAGATCCCGTCTGGACCAACAGCCTTTCTCACATCCAGATCCAACAGGTGTCTCGACCTCATCTCTCGTAATTTCGAACCCTTCCAAGGCTGCCTGGTTTACTGCCCCCTCTCTTAGCGCAGTGACCTCAGCATGTTCTATTGTGAAGACCTCCTGGAACCTCTTGTTGAGTTCTTCACACACCTCTGTATACCTGTCCTCTCCTGTTCTAAGTTTCGTTACCTGTTCTTTCACTGTTGTTTTCCTCCTGATGTGACTGTGGAGTAGCTTTGGATCGGTCTTGGCTTTGCTTGCTATATCATTTTCATAATTTTTCTCTGCTTCCCTTCTCACACTAACATATTCATTCCTGGTTCTCTGGAATCTATCTCTGCTTTCTGGTGTGCTGTTATTTCGGAAGTTCCTCCACGCCCTTTTGTTCAGTACCTTTGCTTCCATACATGCCCTGTTAAACCATGGATTCTTCTTTTGCTTCTCGGATTTTTCCCTTTGGCCGGGATAAACCTGTTTATTGCCTCCTGACACTTTTGGGTGACATAGTCCATTATGCCTTGTACCGACTTAGCTCTGAGGTCTGTGTCCCATGGTATATCCCTTAGGAAACTTCTCATCCCCCTCATAATTCCCCTTTCGGTATGCCAGTTTTTTGTTTTCAAGTTCTTTTTTGGGGAAGATACGTCCTAGCTCTACCAAGTACTCAAAGATCAATACACTGTGATCACTCATTCCTAAGGGTCCTTCCATCTTAACCTCCCTTATATCCCACTCATTAAGAGGAAATATCAGATCAAGCATAGCTGGTTCATCCTCCCCTCTCATTCTTGTCGGTCCCTTGATATGCTGGCTAAGAAAGTTTCTTGTTGCCGCGTCCAGCAGCTTAGCTCTCCATGTATCTGGTCCTCCATGCGGGTCTCTGTTCTCCCAGTCAATCTTCCCATTGTTGAAATCCCCCATAATTAGTAGTCCAGATTCATTCCTACTAGCGAGAGACACTGTTCTCTCTATTATGTTAATGGTGCCCATGTTGTCTCTATCATATTCCTGTCTGGGTCTTCTGTTATTTGGTGGAGGGTTATATATGGTTGCAACTACAATTTTTTGTCCTCCAGTTGCTATTGTACCTGGTATATAGTCACTGAAACCTTCACAGCCCTGAATAACCATTTTCTCAAAATCCCAGCCTTTTCTTACCAGCAGGGCTACACCACCACCTCCTCTTCCTTCTCTTTCCTCACAACACAGTAGTCCTGTGGGAACACTGCATTTGTTTTGATTTTCGTTAGCTTTGTTTCTGTGAATGCTTTTATGTCTGGGTTTTCTTCAAGTACCCATTCTCCAAGTTCATCAGTTTTATTTGTAATCCCATCTATGTTAGTGTACATTGCCTTGAGACTCACATTCTTCTGTCCCTTCTCATGTTCCCTTCTTAGTGAGCGTTCTGCTGATGGGGGAAGATGTTCCATAGGCGTGAGATGTGGGGTGGGTAACGAGGTCACAGATGATGCTGGAGTGAGGGGTGGGGGGTCAATTGAAGGGGGGACAGGGAGGGGATGAGATATGGTATATAATGTTCTGAAAGATTCCTTACACAACCTGGCATATGCCGCTGATGTTATCCTCTTGACATAAGCTTCAGGGGGCAGGTCTGGCGTGATATCAACCCCCCAGGTCTTCTCTCTCTCTGACTCCTGAAGCATTTCGTCTCCCATATGATACCTTGTATCTGGTCTCCTGCTTTCTACACCTATCTTCATTACATTACATTTTCTTGGGTTAAACTCTAACAAACATTTGTTCGACCATTCCTGCAGCTTGTCCAGGTCTTCTTGAAACCTCATACTGTCCTCCTCTGTCTTAATTCTTCTCATAATTTTGGCGTCGTCAGCAGACATTGAGAGGAATGAGTCTATACCCTCTGGGAGATCATTTACGTATATCAGAAACAGGATAGGTCCGATTACAGAGCCCTGTGGGACTCCACTGGTGACTTCACGCCAATCTGAGGTCTCACCCCCTCACTGTAACTCTCTGCTTTCTATTGCTTAGGTACTCCCTTATCCACTGGAGCGCCCTACCAGTTACTCCTGCTTGTTTCTCCAGCTTATGCATCAGCCTTTTATTGGGTACTGTGTCAAAGGCTTTCCGACAGTCCAAAAAAATGCAGTCCGCCCATCCTTCTCTTTCTTGCTTAATCTTTGTCACCTGATCGTAGAATTCTATTAAGCCTGTAAGGCAAGATTTACCCTCCCTGAACTCATGTTGATGGGTTGTCACGAAGTCTCATCTCTCCAGATGTGTTACTAGGTTTTTTCTCACAATCTTCTCCATCACCTTGCATTGTATACAAGTTAAGGACACTGGCCTGTAGTTCAGTGCATCTTGTCTGTCACCCTTTTTGTATATTGGTACTACATTAGCCGTCTTCCATATTATTGGTAGGTCTCCCGTTTCCAGTGACCTACTATACACTATGGAGAGTGGCAAACAAAGTGCTCCTGCACACTCTTTCAAAACCCATGGTGAGATTCCGTCCCGCCCAACAGCTTTTCTCACGTCCAGCTTCAATACGTGCTTCTTGACCTCATCACTTGCAATTTCGAACCTTTCCAAGGTCGCCTGGTTTGCTGCCACCATATCTAGCGCCGTGACTTCTCCTTGTTTTATTGTAAAGACTTCCTGGAACCTTTTTTTGAGTTCCTCACACACCTCTTTGTCATTCTCTGTGTACCTGTCCTCACCCACCCTAAGTTTCATCACCTGTTCCTTCACTGTTGTCTTCCTCCTGATGTGACTGTGTAGTAGCTTTGGTTCGGTCTTGGCTTTGTTAGCTATATCATTTTCATACCTTTTCTCAGCTGCTCTTCTCACACTAACATACTCGTTCCTGGTTCTCTGTTATCTCTCTACTTTCGGGTGTTGTGTTATTTCGGAAGTTCCTCCATGCCCTTTTGTTCAGCTCCTTTGCTTTCATACATTCCCTAGTAAACCATGGATTCTTCTTTTGCTTCTCTGTTTTTTCCTGTCGGGCTGGGAAAAACCTGCTTACAGCCTCCTGACACTTTTGGGTGACATAGTCCATTATGTCTTGTACGGACTTCGTTCTGAGTTCTGTGACCCATTGTATATCCCTTAGGAATTTATGCATCTCCTCATAGTTTCCCTTTCGGTATGCCAACCCTTTGTTTCCCTGTTAATTTTTTTTTCTTTTGTGTGTGTATGTGTGTGTGTATGTGTGTGTTTGTGTGTGTGTGTGTGTGTGTGTGTGTGTGTGTGTGTGTGCGTGTGTGTGTGTGTGTGTGTGTGTGTGTGTGTGTGTGTATGTGTGTCTGTGAGTATGTGTGTGTGTGTGTGTGTGTGTACTCACCTAGTTGTACTCACCTAGTTGTGCTTGCGGGGGTTGAGGTCTGGCTCTTTGGTCCCGCCTCTCAACTGTCAATCAACAGGTGTACAGGTTCCTGAGCCTATTGGGCTCTATCATATCTACACTTGAAACTGTGTATGGAGTCAGCCTCCACCACATCACTTCCTAATGCATTCCATTTGTCAACCACTCTGACACTAAAAAAGTTCTTTCTAATATCTCTGTGGCTCATTTGGGCACTCAGTTTCCACCTGTGTCCCATAGTGCGTGTGCCCCTTGTGTTAAACAGCCTGTCTTTATCAACCCTGTCAATTCCCTTGAGGATCTTGAATGTGGTGATCATGTCCCCCCTAACTCTTTTGTCTTCCAACGAAGTGAGGTTTAATTCCCGTAGTCTCTCCTCGTAGCTCATACCTCTCAGCTCGGGTACTAGTCTGGTGGCAAACCTTTGAACCTTTTCCATTTTAGTCTTATGCTTGACTAGATAAGGACTCCATGCTGGTGCCGCATACTCCAGGATTGGTCTGACATATGTGGTATATAATGTTCTGAAAGATTCCTTACACAAGTTTCTAAGAGCCGTTCTTATGTTAGCCAACCTGGCATATGCTGCTGCTGTTATCCTCTTGATATGAGCATCAGGGGACAGGTCTGGCGTGATATCAACACCCAGGTCTTTCTCTCTCTCGGACTCTTGAAGTATTTCATCTCCCAAGTGATACCTTGTATCTGGTCTCCTGCTTCCTACCCCTATCTTCATTACATTACATTTGCTTGGATTAAACTCTAACAGCCATTTGTTCGACCATTCCTGCAGCTTGTCCAGGTCTTCTTGAAGCCTCAAGCTGTCCTCCTCTGTCTTAATCCTTCTCATAATTTTGGCGTCGTCAGCAAACATTGAGAGGAATGAGTCTATACCCTCTGGGAGATCATTTACGTATATCAGAAACAGGATAGGTCCAAGTACAGAGCCCTGTGGGACTCCACTGGTGACTTCACGCCAGTCTGAGGTCTCACCCCTTACTGTAACTCTCTGCTTCCTATTGTTTAGGTACTCCTTTATCCACTGGAGCGCCCTACCAGTTATTCCTGCCTGTTTCTCTAGCTTATGCATCAACCTTTTATGGGGTACTGTGTCAAAGGCTTTCCGACAGTCCAAAAAAATGCAGTCCGCCCACCCTTCTCTTTCTTGTTTAATCTTTGTCACCTGATCGTAGAATTCTATCAATCCTGTAAGGCAAGATTTACCCTCCCTGAACCCATGTTGATGGGTTGTGACGAAGTCTCTTCTCTCCAGATGTGTTATTAGGTTTTTTCTCACAATCTTCTCCATCACCTTGCATGGTATACAAGTTAAGGACACTGGCCTGTAGTTCAGTGCCTCTTGTCTGTCACTCTTTTTGTATATTGGTACTACATTAGCAGTCTTCCATATTGCTGGTAGGTCCCCCGTTTTCAGTGACCTACTATACACTATGGAGAGTGGTAGGCAAAGTGCTCCTGCACACTCTTTCAATACCCATGGCGAGATTCCATCCGGCCCAACAGCTTTTCTCACATCCAGCTCCAATAGGTGCTTCTTGACCTCATCTCTTGTAATTTCGAACCTATCCAAGGTCACCTGGTTTGCTGCCACCTCTTCTAGTGCCGCGACATCTCCCTGTTCTATTGTAAAGACCTCCTGGAACCTTTTGTTGAGTTCTTCACACACCTCTTTGTCATTCTCTGTGTACCTGTCCTCGCCCACTCTAAGTTTCGTCACCTGTTCCTTCACTGTTATCTTCCTCCTGATGTGACTGTGTAGTAGCTTTGGTTCGGTCTTGGCTTTATTAGCTATATCATTTTCATACCTTTTCTCAGCTGCTCTGTGTGTGTGTGTGTGTCTGTGAGTATCAATTTATGTAAATGCTGATTTAATGTTTTCCCAACTACATTGACAGCTCTTGTTTTACGGGGAGAAACTGCAAAAGTTTGTAGAAAAGAGACAAGAGAAGGAGAGGGAAGATGAAGATAATGATTTAGGCTGCTACATAAAATTGTTTTCGGCAAAGTTTTCTCTCTACATTTACCTGAAACTTTGTTTCGTGACATTGTATACATTTTTATAGCGATGTATAAATTTATACAATTTAAAAAAAAAATTGGCACTGGATAATATATTTCTTTTAATTGTTTATGCCTCCAAAATCTAGCAAATAGTTATTATTTTTTAGAAACTTGCCTTAGATAGCTTAAGGAAGATGTCTAGGGAAAAGTTCTAAGGCAAGTTTTAAGGTAATGATATCCATTTTTTCCCTACATTGGAGGTATAACAAAATTGAGAACAATACACACTCAGCTAGTCTTCCTAAGGCTTCCCAACGTCAAGAAACTGTCATACTTAAGTGCCCTTATCCTAACCTACCAGAGGACCGAAAATAGTCAATGGGACAGTACGTCACTTTCGCCAGCCGCTTCCATTTCCTAGAACGATTAGTTTTGGTCTTAGGTAGACTATACGTCAAAATGCGACGTTCTATTAGGAGGACGGTTTGACACGCTATACAGGAAACTTGGCTGTAATGTTACAGTGTATTATGTAATGAGGTTGGTGTCAGGCTCTGTATTTTTAAGAATTATTTCCGATAAACACGACGGTGCAAAGTAGAACAACTTCACAGTACTCAGTGACACATTTAGGGTCACGTGACCAAGTACTGACAGTGAGAAGTGACCAGTGAAGTCATGCACTAAGCTGGACCCCAGTGACGTCATACACTAAGCAGGACCCCAGTGACGTCATGCACTAAGTAGGACCCCCAATGACGTTATGCACCAAGCAGGAACCCAATGACGTCATGCACTAAGCAGGACCCCAATGACGTCATGCACTAAGCAGGACCCCTCATGAATGTGAGGACTCTGACATGTGAATGGATTCACTACTGTATGCGGTGATCATTGTAAGGCACTGTTAAACACCTGCTTTCTGGTTGTTTCTTTAATTCGGTGAATGGCGTAAATGTGTAAACATCAGTCAGGAGGAGGAGGGGTGATGTCTCCATGACAACGGCGTCGCATCTTCCCTTTACCCTGTATCTAAATACTACATAGCAAGTGAATGAGAAAGAAATGTCCAAAATCTGAACAATGTTGCAGTGTTACAAGAAGGAAGACGTGTTGCAACATCATCATGTTTCCTACCTCTATGATCGAAGTATTAAAATATGTTGGAACATCATCAGTCATCATCCTTCTAAGCTCTATGACCCAGTATTAGGATATGTTGCAAAATCATCATGCTTCTAAACACTATGATCAAATATTAGGATATGTTGCAATATCATGCTTCTAAACTCCTTTTTTAGTTTAGAATATAGATTAGAATAATATTTCATTATAAATATTGAATTCCATGAATCTGGACCCGGGCCGAGTGCATGGGCATGTTGACAATTTCTCTTGCAAAATCTGCCTCGCTCGTGTTGATATCAATTATATTTACAGGTGTTTGGATAATACGCATAATGAAGTTGTCCGGATCTTCCACTTTCATACAGTTTATTGTTATAACCATAACCAGGCACTGCATCACTAACCTCAACAAGGCCCTGAACAACATCAACACCAGCCTCCACACTCTCAGCCACAACATAACCATAACTAGGCACTGCATCACTAACCTCAACAAAGCCCTGAACAACATCAACACCAGCCTCCACACTCTCAGCCGCAACATAACCATAACGTGTCTCTGTACCTAAAGTCTACTAATTCCACTGACGTTAATGAGATAATCCTTTCCCTTAAAACCAAATCTAGTGCCCTTGAGGAGATACCAACCTTAATTTATAAAAAAGCCTCCAGATCTTTAGCCCCTGCTATTGCATTACTCTTCAACAAGTCACTTGAACTCCAAACCTTTCCAGATATGCTAAAAAAAAGCGAGAGTAACACCTGTCCACAAATATGGGGATCTCACAGATGTTAACAACTACAGACCTACATCAATACTGCCTAACTTGTCAAAAATATTTGAAAAACTAATCTACAAGCAGCTTTACTCTAATCTAGCCAAACACAATATACTTAGCTCTTGTCAATATGGCTTCAGACCCAAAAAAAACACTAACGATGCACTTATTAGTATGATTAACTTGATTCATGCAGCTCTAAATAAAAATGAGTTCCCTGTTGGATTATTTATGGACCTGCGGAAGGCTTTTGACACTGTCAACCACCAAAACCTTCTTCTTAAATTACATCATTATGGAGTCAGAGGACACTCCCTGCAATACCTCAAATCTTTCCTTACTGACAGGCTCCAGTATTTTTCTGTGAATAATTCAATTTCTCCCACCCTACCCATCAACATTGGTGTTCCTCGGGGCAGCATACTTGGCCCTCTCCTCTTTCTCATCTACATTAATGATCTTCCAAATGCCTCCCAACACCTCAAACCAATTCTATTTGCTGACGACACAACCTTCATTTACTCCAGTCCTGACCTCCTTGCTCTAAATGCCACAGTAAATACTGAGCTAAATAAAGTCCATCTTTGGCTAACTGCCAACAAACTCACCCTTAACATTGACCAAACTTTTTATATTCTGTTTGGCAATTAATCCTCTAATCAAATAAATCTCAGAATTAACTATACCCAAATTTGTAACAAATTAGATGACAAATTCCTTGGCATTCTATTTGACCACAAGCTGAATTTCCAGGGACACATTCTAAATATATCAAAAAAAGTTTCAAAAACTGTTGGCATTCTTTCTAAGATCAGATATTATGTACCCCGCCATGCCCTGGTGACTCTCTATTACTCCCTCATCTATCCATATCTCAACTATGGTATTTGTGCTTGGGGTTCTACTACCCATGGGCTACCCAAGGTTGTAACAGAGCGCATGGGAGCCGGTCGGCCGAGCGGACAGCACGCTGGACTTGTGATCCTGTGGTCCTGGGTTCGATCCCAGGCGCCGGCGAGAAACAATGGGCAGAGTTTCTTTCACCCTATGCCCCTGTTACCTAGCAGTAAAATAGATACCTGGGAGTTAGTCAGCTGTCACGGGCTGCTTCCTGGGTGTGGAGGCCTGGTCGAGGACCGGGCCGCGGGGACACTAAAAAGCCCCGAAATCATCTCAAGATAACCTCAAGATCTCAAGATAACCCAAAATCATTTACGTCCTCTCATTACTCAACACAAAGCTGCCATTAGGACAATATCGAACTCTAGCCCCAGACATCACTCAGAACCCCTACTCAAATCTCTGAAGATGTTAGATATTAAGTCACTGCACATTCTCTCATGTGTATTATACATATATAAAACGCTGAACTGTAATGCCAATCCTGACCTCAAAAGCTTCATTGAAGGTTGTAACAGAGCCCATGAGCACCACACCAGAAATAAATTCAGTTTTGATATTCCAAGAGTACGACTTAATCAAACTAGAAATGCTCTAGAAATCAAGGGACCCAGAATGTGGAATGACCTTCCCAACTATGTTAAAGACTGTACCTCTCTCAACCAGTTTAAGATAAAAACGAAGCACTACCTAATAAATTTCCTGTAACCTACCTTACCCCTCTATTGTCAACTCATGTCTGTTTTCTTAAACAACGCTGTTTGTCGACCTATTTGTATTTGTACTGCTTTTTCAGCCATGTTTCCCCCTTTTTATCTTTAATTTTATTTGTTCTCAACACATTTTTTTCTTTATAATCATATAGTATTAAATATTAGTCATTAAAGTTTTTCCTACCCGAAACGCTTTGCGTAATAGTGGCTTTAGGCATTGTATGTACTAGCTCTATCTACAAATCTATCAATTTATGTAAAATCTTTTGAATGTATGTACCTTACCTGAATAAACATTTTATTTTATTTTATTTTTAACCAGGCACTGCATCACCAACCTCAACAAGGCCCTGAACAACATCAACACCAGCCTCCACACCCTCAACCACAATATAACTATAACCAGGCATTGCATCACCTACCTCAACAAGGCCCTGAACAACATCAACACCAGCCTCCACACCCTCAGCCACAATATAACCATAACCAGACACTGCATCACCAACCTCAACAAGGCCCTGAACAACATCAACACCAGCCTCCACACCCTCAGCCACAACATAACCATAACCAGACACTGCGTCCAATTGCAGGATAAGGATTAGGGATTGGACGGGGGGGGGGGGGGGGGAGGAAGGAATGGTGCCCAGCAGCTAAGTGATCCTTACTTACTGACAACTTTGACAATGACCTATGAATACAGTTCCCAAAGGGGATATAGATAATATAGAAAACATATAGATATAGATATAGAAACAAAAAAAAATTAAATATAAAAGTTAATCATAAAAAAGATTTAGAAAACCACGACAATTCGAAGATGTGGCTGTGAGAGGATGAGCAAGTTATTAATATTTATTCGTAAAAAATACAAATATTTTGCAACTTAAAAAATAACCATATTTAAATAATAACTAAAAATATAAAATTTAATTAAGTCTTTTGAGATATTTTAAAAGTTGTTAAAAGTTTTAATAATTTTAGCACAAAATTTTGTGAATTTTATTTTAAGTAAACATTTTAAATTTATATACATAGAACCTTGTGTCTAAATAATTAAACAATTAATATATAAGAATTTTAAGTGTTCATTATACACGTTAACCTAAGCAGTGATTAGGGATCACTAAGAGACTGTCTATTGCAGTAGTCATCGCGCTTGTTACAGAGTGGTGGACACTTAGGTACTGTGTACCGTGTTCTAAGGCCAGTTGTTGACACAGAAACTCACTTTTTAACAGTTGTTTCTTGTGATTAGTGTTTTGTTAAAGTGGTCACATTGCACTAAGCATAGAGCCAACAGGTGGTCACAGAGTACTTAATCCCAGTGACGTCATGCACTAAACAGGACTCCAGTGACGTCACGCACTAAGCAAGACCCCAAAGACTTCATGCACAAAGCAGGACCCCAGTGACGTCATGCGCTAAGCAGGACCCCAGTGATAACATACTCAAAACAGGACCAGAGTGACGTCATGCACTAAGCAGAACCCCAGTGACGTCATGCACTAAGCAGGACCCCAGTGACGTCATGCACTAAGCATAACCCCTGTGACGTCACGCACTAAGCAAGACCCCAGAGACTTCATGCACTAAGCAGGACCCCAGTGACGTCATGCACTAAGCAGGACCCCAGTGACGTCATGCACTAAGCAGGACCCTAGTGACGTCATGCACTAAGCAGGACCCCAGTGACGTCATGCACTTAGCAGGATTCCAATGACGTCATGCACTAAGCAGGACCCAGTGACGTCATGCACTAAGCAGGACCCCAGTGACGTCATATACTAAGCAGGGCCTCAGTGACGTCATGCACTAAGCAGGACCCCAGTGATGTCAAGCACTAAGCAGGACCCCAGTGACGTCATGCATTAAGCAGGACCCCAGTGACGTTTTGCACTAAGGATGACCCCATTCACGTCATGCATTAAACAGGATCACAGTGACGTCATGCACTAAGCAGGACCCCAGTGACGTCATGCACTAACAACGATCCCAGTGACGTCATGAAATAAGCAGGACCCCAGTGACGTCATGCTGTAAGCAGGACCCCAGTGACGTCATGCTGTAAGCAGGACCCCAGTGACGTCATGTACTAGCAGGACCCGTGACGTCATGCACTAAACAGGACCTCAGTGACGTCATGCACTAACCAGGACTCCATTGACGTCATTCACTAAGCAGGACCCCAGTGACGTCATGAATTAAGCAGGACCCAAGTGACATCATGCACTCAGCAGGACCCCAGTCACGATATGCACTAAGCAGGACCCCAGTCACGTCATGTACTAAGCAGGACCCCAGTGACGCCATGCACTAAGCAGAACCCCTCACAAATGTGAGGACTCTGACATGCAAATGGGCTCACTGATCTGTGCAGTGATCATTGTAAGGCACTGTTAAACACCTGCTTTCTGGTTGTTTCTTCAATTCAACAGCAATAACACAATATTTATGCACACAACCAGACCATCACCAAAGGTATGCTCACCAGCAAAACTGACATGCTCGACAGATATAGATTTACACGGACATCAGACATAGCTGAAGCACATTACATCAAACACTCAGGTACACTCTATGGTTGACAAGTCTAAGACGTTAACATCAACCTACTTCTTTTTCAGCTGATCAATGCAACTGCAGAGCAAGATTACCTAGTTTCCCCTCGACAGGACATCCGTCTTCCCTCTCTTCATGCCTCGATGTAATCTATACTTCTTGCAACATTGTGAGAATCAATTGCTTTGAAGATGAAGAGGAAACATTAACTTAGGGAAATAAATACTCATTTATTTCTTGCTTTAATATTATCTGAATCACTAGCTAATCGACTAGAGAATGGTCCAGGACGGACCGAAACGTCGTCGTCCCTTCACTTTCTAGTGTATGGTTTGGTCAACATATTTCAGCCACGTTATTGTGACTCGTCGCCTGCATCTAAATCACTACTGAATTAGTGGACATAAAAACACTCGTTGTCCATCAATCACTATCAAATCTGCTTAGAGGAACCCCCCCCCCCTCCCCCCCGATCTCAGAACAGGTCTTGTAAAATCTATCATATATTTCCTTGAGTTTCCAAGGCAGGGAGTCGAGGCTCTATCTCTCCCTCTGCCACCCAACACCATCTCTCAACCACCTCGCTCCTCACACAGATACAGGTGATATTTAGACGATGAATTCTCCCCTAAAAGCCCAGTTTCTTAAATGACAAATCCAGCTAACTAACTTACTTATTTATTAACCCCTTAACAACCCCCCATATACATTCACACCAATAACAATAATAATAATTACTTTACCACACTATCTTACGTTGAAAGCCTTGGTCCACATAAGCAGGATACAAGGCTTACACTCAGAACAAGCTAGGGTATAGTACTACTAGTGAAGAGCTAGAAGCTTGAGTCAGCTTAGGGTAGGGAGACCACGTGGTTCCACTGGGACCCCTTTTAGAATCACTATTAATACAAACACTAGGAACACCTAATTCATACAAGATATAATACTCAACACATTAGAACACGCCTATGCCAGACAATGAGAACGTTACACAGTATACTTAGCTGGGTATCAGCGACACAGAAATAAAGAAACGAGAGGATGTTCCTTTCACCACAGCCAGCCAGCAGAGAAGAACGCTTCCAGCGACCTGCTCAGGGCTCCAGCCTAGTGTGATGCCGGGAGGAGCCTAATTGATCGTGCAGCTAAACACTTTAAAAATCTTCCCCTATGCATCATATTGTTACTTTACTCGTTCTCAGGATAGTTAATCTTATAACAATGTTATACTTAATCCACAACAAGCTCAAGAGTCTGAATGCTTGTGAGCAAGTAGATTCGTCCTACGTTTGGCATGGAAGATACGAACAAGGACACAGCGTGATGCGTTTCTGGTTTCCACTGAGGAACCCAGGGTCGTAACAAAGACATATATGCAGTTTATGGCGTAAATGTGTAAACATCACTCAGGAGGAGGAGGAGGGGTGATGTCTCCATGGTAACGGCGTCGCATCTTCCCTTTAACAGGTATTTAAATACTATATAACAAGTGAATGAGAAAGAAATGTCCAAAATCTGAACAATGTTGAAGTGAAACAAGTAAGAAGACGTGTTGCAACATCATCATGCTTCTAAACTCTATGACCCAAGTATTAGGATATTTTGCAACATCATCAAGGTTCTAAACTTTTTTTTTTTTAGTTTAGTAAAATATTTCTTTATAAATATTGAATTCCATGATTTGGAACCCGGGGCTGAGTGCATTGTCATGTTGTCAATTTATCTTGCAAATTCTACTACGCTCGTGTTGATATAAATTATATTTACAGGAGTTAGGATATCACGCATAAAGAAGTTGTCCGGATCTACCACATTCATGCTGTTTATTGAAGTCTTTATTGTCACAAATATAACCAGGCACTGCATCACCAACCTCAACAAGGCCCTGAACAACATCAACACCAGCCTCCACACCCTCAGCCACAACATAACCATAACCAGGCACTGCATCACCAACCTCAACAAGGCCCTGAACAACATCAACACCAGCCTCCACACCCTCAGCCACAACATAACCAAGAACTGTATCCAATTACAGGATAAGGATTAGGGATTGGACGGGGGGGGGGGAGAGGAAGGAATGGTGCCCAGCAGCTAAGTTATCCTTACTTTCTGACAACTTTGACAATGGCCTAAGAATACAGTACACAAAGGGGGATATTAATAAGGCATTGAAAGTATCAACATAAAATTTCTGGTAAAATGAAACAAAAAAATGTTTTGAATATAAAAGTTAATCTTTAAAAAGGTATAGAAAACCACGACAATTCAACGCTGTAGATGTGAGATGATGAGCAAGATGTTAATATTTATTATTTATTATATACAAACATTTTGTACCATGAAAAAATACTGATATAAAAATTGTATTACTAATATAGAAGTAAACAAAAGAAATTTACGTATTTTTTATTTTGTAAAAAGTTTTAAGAAGTTTAGCACAAAATTTTGTTTACCTAAATTTTTAGTCAAATAATTTTATTTATATAAAAAGAAACTTTAGTTACATTACAAATAACTATCTAAGGCCTCACCATAGCCCGTGTTACTTGGAACTTTTTGTTCCAGGTAGCGAATTTTTAACAGCAACAACAGTTAAATTAGTTATAGAGTTAATGCAAAAAAAAAAAATTAAGTGTACATTATACACATTAAACTATGCAGTGATTAGGGATCACTTACAGACTGTTTGCTACAGTAGTCATCGCAGTTGTTAGAGTGGCGGACACATAGCTACTGTGTACCGTGTTCTGAGGTCAGTGGTAGTCACAGAAACTCACCTTTCAACAGGTGTTTCTTGTTGTTGGTGTTTTGGTCACGCTGGTGTTTCTTGTTGTTGGTGTTTTGGTCACGCTGGTGTTTCTTGTTGTTGGTGTTTTGGTCACACTGGTGTTTCTTGTTGTTGGTGTTTTGGTCACGCTGGTGTTTCTTGTTGTTAGTGTTTTGGTCACGCTGGTGTTTCTTGTTGTTGGTGTTTTGGTCACACTGGTGTTTCTTGTTGTTGGTGTTTTGGTCACACTGGTGTTTCTTGTTGTTGGTGTTTTGGTCACGCTGGTGTTTCTTGTTGTTGGTGTTTTGGTCACGCTGGTGTTTCTTGTTGTTGGTGTTTTGGTCACGCTGGTGTTTCTTGTTGTTGGTGTAGGTCACACTGGTGTTTCTTGTTGTTGGTGTTTTGGTCACACTGGTGTTTCTTGTTGTTAGTGTTTTGGTCACGCTGGTGTTTCTTGTTGTTGGTGTTTTGGTCACGCTGGTGTTTCTTGTTGTTGGTGTTTGTTCAGGTGGCCACAGTGTACTTAATCCCAGTGACGTCAAGCACTAAGCAGGAACCTACTGACGTCATGTAATAAGCAGGACCACAGTGACGTCATGCACTAAGCAGGAACCTATTGACGTCATGCACTAAGAAGGACTCCAGTGACGTCATGCACTAAGCAAGACCCCAGTGACATCATGCACTAAGCAGGAACCCAGTGACGTCATGTACTAAGCAAGACCCCCTCATGAATGTGAGGACTCTGGCATGCGAATGGACTCACTGCTCTGTGCAGTGATCATTGAAAGGCACTGTTAAACACCGGCTTTCTGGTTGTTTCTTGAATTCAATAGCAATATCACGATATTTCTGCACACAACTAGACCACAACCTGAGGTATGCTGACCAACAACACTAACTGTTGACTGTACCTCTCTCAACCAGTTTAAGATAAAAACTAAACACTACCTAATAAATTCCCTGTAACCTACCTTACCCCTCTATTGTCAACCCATGTCTGTTATTTTTTGTTAATCAACACTGTTTGTCAACCTATTGTATTTGTGCTGCTTTTTCAGTCATGTTCCCCCTTTTTTTTATCTTTATTTGTATTTGTTCTCAACACATTTTGTTCTTTATGCTCAATTAGTGTTAAGTTCTAGATATTAATGTTTTTCCTGCCCGAAACGCAGCGTAATAGTGGCTTTAGGCATTGTATGTACTAGCTCTATCTATATATCGATCCATTAATGTAACATTACTTGTATGTATGTACCTTACCTGAATAAACATATTTATTTATTTATTTATTTATAACATTATCGACAGATATAGATATACAACGACGTCAGACATAGCTGAATCACTTTGCATGAAGCACTCAGTTAGATGCACTCTATGGTTGACAAGTCTAAGACGTTTACACCAACCTAATTTCTTCTTCAGCTGATCAATGCAACTGCAGAGCAAGATTACCTAGTCTCCCCTCGACAGGACACCCATCTTCCCTCTCTTCATGCCTCCAGATAATCTATACTCCTTGCAACATTGAGAATCAATTGCATTGAAGATGAAGAGGAAGCATTATTTTTGGGACGACGAGAATTTTATATGTAATTACGCATTTATTTCTTACATTAATATTATCTTATTCATTACTGAGTTAGTGGACATGAAAACACTCGTTGTCCATCAATCACTTTCAAATCTACTTTGAGGACCCTCCACCCCAACCCCCCCCATCGATCTCAAAACACGTCCTGTAAAATCTATCATTTATTTCCTTGAGCTTCCCAGGCAGGGATTCGAGGCTCTCTCTCTCTCCCTCTGCGACCCAACACCATATCTCAACCACCTCGCTCCTCACACAGATACAGGCGACATTTAGACGATGAATTTTCCACTGAAGGCCCAGTTTCCTAAATGACAAACCCGGCTGTTTGCATCCTTTGGAGGGCATAAAACAGGACATATATGCTGTTTACGGCTTAAATGTGTAAACATCAGTCAGGAGGTGGAGGGGTGATGTCTCCATGACAACGGCGTCGCATCTTTCTTTTAACCGGTATTTAAATACTATATAACAAGTGAATGAGAAAGAAATGTCCAAAATCCGTACAATGTTGAAGTGAAAGAAGTAGGAAGACGTGTTGCAACATCATCATGCTTCTAAACTCTATGACCCAAGTATTAGGATATTTTGCAACATCATCAAGGTTCTCAACTGTTTTTCTTTTAGTTTAGTAAAATATTTCTTTATAAATATTGAATTCCATGAGTCCACACCCGGGGCTGAGTGCACTGGCATGTTGTCAATTTCTGTTGCAAATTCTACTACGCTCGTGTTGATATAAATTATATTTACAGGAGTTTGAATATCACGCATAAAGAAGTTGTCCGAATCTACCACTTTCATGCTGTTTATTGTAGTGTTTATTGTTATAACATAACCAGGCACTGCATCACCAACCTCAACAAGGCCCTGAACAACATTAACACCAGCCTCCACACCCTCAGCCAAAACATAACCATAACCAGGCACTGCATCACCAACCTCAACAAGGCCCTGAACAACATCAACACCAGCCTCCACACCCTCAGCCACAACATAACCATAACCAGGCACTGCATCACCAACCTCAACAAGGCCCTGAACAACATCAACACCAGCCTCCACACCCTCAGCCACAACATAATTATAACCAGGCACTGCATCACCAACCTCAACAAGGCCCTGAACAACATCAACACCAGCCTCCACACCCTCAGCCACAACATAACCATAACCAGGCACTGCATCACCAACCTCAACAAGGCCCTGAACAACATCAACACCAGCCTCCACACCCTCAGCCACAACATAACCATAACCAGGCACTGCATCACCAACCTCAACAAGGCCCTGAACAACATCAACACCAGCCTCCACACCATCAGCCACAACATAGCCATAACCAGGCACTGCATCACCAACCTCAACAAGGCCCTGAACAACATCAACACCAGACTCCACACCCTCAGCCACAACATAACCATAACCAGGCACTTCATCACCAACCTCAACAAGGCCCTGAACAACATCAACACCAGCCTCCACACCCTCAGCCACAACATAACCATAACCAGGCACTGCATCACCAACCTCAACAAGGCCCTGAACAACATCAACACCAGCCTCCACACCCTCAGCCACAACATAACCATAACCAGGTACTGCATCACCAACCTCAACAAGGCCCTGAACAACATCAACACCAGCCTCCACACCCTCAGCCACAACATAACCATAACCAGGCACTGCATCCAATTGCAGGATAAGGGTTTGGGATTGGACGGAAGAGTGGGGGGGGGGTGTATAACGAATGGTCCCCATTAGCTAAGTGATCCCCATTTACTGATGACTGTGACCGTGGCCTAAGAATACGGTACGCAAACGGGATTTTAATAAGGTATTCGAAGAATCAACACAAAATTTCTTGTGGAATGAAACATAAAAATTTTGAATATTGAGGTTACCCATTAAGGCGGTAGAGAAAATCGCGACCAGACAACATTATGAGTGTGAGAGAAAGAGCATGATGTCAATATTTATTTATTTTTAAATACAATAGCTAGTAATTTGCAAATATATTTATATTACGATTTTATTAATAAGATAAAAATATAAAAAGCCAAGTGATTTTTTTTAATATTAAGAAATGTATAAATTTTAGCAAAAACTTTAATTTCTTTAATAATTTAAAAGAAAAATATTATTTATATACGATGAAACGTTAAAACTTATAGAGATTATGGCAGCAGTGGATAGCTGTTAAAAATATTGCAATTATTTTTGGTGTACAATGTACACATCAAACTTTACAGTCTTCAGTGACTAGGGATCACTGAGATACTGTGTACTACATTGGTCGTCACAGTTTTGGTCACGACAGTGTTTCTTGTTATTGGTATTTTGGTCAGGTGGCCATAGAACAGTAAGCCTAGAGCCAACAAGTGGCCACAGAGCTATAAGCTCCGAGCGAGCAGGCGGCCACAGTGTACTTAAATTATAAATTTTAGCAAAAACTTTTATTATTTTAATAATTTTTAAAAAAATATCATTTAAATAAGATGAAACGTTTTAAAAAACTATAAAGTAGATGGTGTTATCGTACGTTACCAATGTAACGTACGATTATGTTAGGTTGTTGGGTAGATTAGATACACAGTTTTTAGTGAGTTTCATATTTATTTAGTAGTCCTGGATACAACAGTGTCGTAGACGTTGAGACGGAGCTTGGAGCAGAGCAAAGAGCTGAGTGTGACCGGTGTCGCGGAGCACTATGTGGGAGAGCGTTGTATAGCTCGATGAGGTCCTAGTCTGCTGCCTGTTCTGTGTCGAAGTTGTAGCGTCTTGTAGACGATTAGACTGCCTACGCCGAGTGCTACATTCTTGATTGGAAATTGTATTGTAAGTGTAATAAAGGCCACTTAACATCAACTTATGTAAATGTTTTCCCAATCAATATTAACAGCTCTGGTTTGATGGGAAGAAAATGCTGAGGTTTGTATAGAAGAAAGGATGAGAATGGAAGAGGGTGAAGAAGATGAAGCGCAAAAGGGATTCTGATTTGGGCTGCTTTAGATAAGTGCTTTCAGCAAAGTATTTTCTTTACCCTTACCTGAAACTTTGTTTTGTGACATTGTAGGCAATTTTACAGCGATGTAAAAATTTATACAATGTCACAGTTTTTGGCGTTGGGTAATATATATTTTGTAATTGTTTATGTCTCCAAAATCTAGAAAATCGTTATTATTTTTTAGAAACTTGTCTTAGAGAGTTTACGGAAGATATCTAGGGCAAGGATCAAAGGCACAATTTAAAGCTTAAATGCAATAATATCCATTTTTTCCCCTACATTGGAATCATAACAAATTTGAAAGGAATACACATTCAGCTAATCCTCCTAACGCTTCCAAACGTCAAGAAACTGTCGTATTAAAGTGCCCTTATCCTAACCAACCAGAAGACCCATAACAGAAAACGGGACAGTATGTCACTTTCGCGAGCCGCTTCTGTTTTCCACGACTTCTTTTGGTCTGAGGTCTGGCCCTAGCTTCGGTTGGGGACAGACGTGTTGCATCGGCGCTCCAGCAGTTGGTGTTGTTTGCCAGTTTCGGCCGGTTGGCGGCGGGTGTCTCTGCTCGCCTGTGCTGACGTGGCGTTACGATGGGGGTCCCTCTACCCCCTGTCGTCCGGGCTCAGTCTGTGGGACTAGAGTTCTCTGTGCGGGCTGGTTACCCGGAGATTGCACTGGCTTGTGAAATGCTCTCTGTCCCTCTGTTTGAGAATTATGAAGTCGAATTGGCCGTTACCAACTACCATCAACACCAGTTGATGGTAATTGAACTTCACAATCGCCTTATGGCCCGTAAGGCGATTGTGAAGTTCACAGAGGAGGTGGCGTATCGCGATTTTCTACGGCGATACGAGGGGCGGACACTACCCCTGCCGGATGGTGCGGGCACTGTAACTCGGATAGAAGTGGTGCACTTACATCAGTGTGCATGGGGCTCCCTTGGAGTTTCCAGAGGCTCTGCTACGGCGGTATTTCGGCGGTTTGGCGCGGTAGTTAGTGTGAGGGTGAACGTGGTGTCTTCTAGTCCTCTTAAGGGTGTGAGGTCTAACATTCGCACCCTGGGCATGAGACTCCGGCGGATATTCCGTCCTCTGTGCACCTGATGGAGTACAACGTTCGGGTGTTATAAGCCCGCCAGCCGCGGACGTGTTATCGTTGTGGTCTTTTGGGCCATCAGGCTGCTGCCTGTTCTGCGCCTGCTGTTGCACCGGTGAATCTCTTCAGTGAGGAGGATTTTCTGCCCCTTCCTGTGGGGGATGATTCGGTGGGTGTGAACGTCTCTTCGGCTGAGGAGGTGCCCTCTGTATAAGATGTTGCTCCGCCTGTTGTGCCCCCTGTTGTTACCGCATCTCCTCCGGAGGTTGTGTCCTCGCCTAGTGCTCCGCCTGCTCCGGCTGGTGTCTCTGAGCCTCTTCCGACTGCCGTTTGCTCGGACCCCTCGTCTTCCAGTTCTTCCTCTGCTGTGTCTGTCCCGGTCCCTGCACCCTCGCCGTCTGTTCCGGCTGTGCTGGGAGCTGGGGTGGATCCAGCATTCCCTACTGTGCCTGGCCTGGTGCCCCATGTGGTTGAGGAGGCTGCCGTACTGCGGCCTGCGTCGGTTCGCCCAGCTAGTGCTGCGCGGGTCGCTGAGTCTGCCTCCGGGTCTGATGATGTGCAGCCCGAGCCTAAGCGTTCCCGGCGTTCTTCTGCGTGGGCTGAAGTTGGCGACTTAGACGAGTGTCGTCCTTCCGTTGACGGTGGGGTTGCTCCGGATGTGGTGCACAATATGGTGGTAGCGGAGGTACACTTGCCTGAGGATGCCGGTGCCGGCGTTTCGGCCTCCCCTCCTGGTCTGGTGTCCGAGAGTCCTGCTTCAGGTGCGTCGCCTGCGATGGGTGGCTCCGGTTCTTCGTGGGGGGTGGTTCCCCCTGCCGAGGTTGGTGGTGAGCGGGGTGACTTGATGATGGTGTTGAGAAAGGATGCTCGCTCTGAGAGTTCTGTGGCCCCTTCCTCGTTACCCGTTTCCTGGGCAGCGGTTTTGCCGCCTCTTCCATCTCCAGCAGTCTCTTCTGTGTCTCTTCAGTCTCTTCTCCTGCGGTATCCATGGAGGTGCTACAGTCTCGTCGTCCGGCCCCTGCTCCTATGTGTGCGACGGCGTGGCAGTCTCGGCGGCCCTCCTCCGCTTCTCCAGTGTCGTCTGCTTCCTCGATGGGCGTGGATGGCGCTCCCCGGCCTCGTTATGCGACTTGCGTCAGTGACCTCGGGCGTTGGCCGATGCCCCCCGATATCGATGTTCCTGAGTTTATGATGAATCAAAAACCCTACCAACCTTGAAGATTTGGTCTGGGAGGCTTACAAGAAGAAGTATCCTTCCGCTGTTTTCCGGAGAAGTACATTTCTCACGCTGTTCCTCGCAAATGATTTCTGTGTATTCTGTGTTTCCTGTTGTGTGCGGTGAGGAAGGGGTGTGTGTGTGTGAGTGGGTGGGGTGGGTTTGTTTCCCAGTTCCTGCCTGCTCCGGTGTATGTTGTAGGTTTTCTTTGTATGGATGGTGGGTGGGTTTGCGGGTCCTGTGTATTTGTGTGTTCGGTTGTGGATGTCGTATGCGCTTGTGTATGTCATATTGTGTGCCCTTCAGGCTGTTGGCGAGTACTCTTTGTGCGGTTGTGCCATTTTGTTTTGCCTTCCGTTTGTTATGGCGTGCTTTACCTGTTGTACGTGTTTGTTCTTTATGTTTTGTTTGGAATGTATTGTGATTGTACTGTTATGTTCCCTGTTGTGCCTTTGATGTATGTTTTGTTTTATGACGGTTTTGTTTTGTGATGTTACTGTGCTTGCTAGTTTGCCATTGTATTCTACTTTGTGCCTTGTTGTATGCTGTATTTTTCTATGCCTTTATCGTGTTTGTGGTTTATTGTGAAATGCTATCGGCCCTTCTGGCCTATGGTCTATTGTTTTCTTTTGTTCGTTCTGTATTCTGTGTTTTTTTAATGTATTTAAGTTGCGTGCTTTGCATGTAAAAATAAATATAAAAAAGAAAATTCTTTTGGTCTTAGGTAGACTATACGTCAAAATGCAACGTTCTATTAGGAGGACGGCTTGACACGCTACCCAGGAAAATTGGCTGTAATATTACAGTGTATTATGTAATGAGGTTGGTGTCAGGCTCTGTATGTTAATGAATTATTTCCGTTAAACACGATGGTGTAAAGTAGAACAACTTCACAGTACTCAGTGACCCATTTAGGGTCACGTGACCAAGTACTGACAGTGAGAGGAGACCAGTGACGTCATGCACTAAGCAGGACCCCTGTGACGTCATGCACTAAGCAGAACCCCAGGGACATCATGCACTGAGCAGGACCCCAGTGACGTCATGCACTAAGCAGGACCCCTCATGATTGTGAGGACCCTGACATGCGAATGGACTCACTGCTCTGTGCAGTGATCATTATAAGGCACTGTTAAACACCTGCTTTCTGGATGTTTCTTCAATTCAACAGCAATAACACAATATTTAATATTTATGCACACAACCAGACCATCACCAAAGGTATGCTCACCAGCAACACTGACATGCTCGACAGATATAGATATACACGGACAACAGACATAGCTGAAGCACTTTACATCAAACACTCAGGTACACTCTATGGTTGACAAGTCTAAGACGTTTACACCAACCCTACTTCTTCTTGAGCTGATCAATGCAACTGCAGAGCAAGATTACCTAGTTTCCCCCCGACAGGACATCCATCTTCCCTCTCTTCATGCCTCCGTGTAATCTATACTTCTTGCAACATTGTGAGAATGAATTGCTTTGAAGATTAAGAGGAAACATTAACTTAGGGAAGACTTGAATTTTTAGTGTAACTACTCAATTATTTCTTGCTTTAATATTATCTGAATCACTAGCTAATCGACTAGAGAATGGTCCAGGACGGACCGAAACGTCGTCGTCCCTTCACTTTCTAGTGTGTGGACTGGTCAACATTTTTCAACCACGTTATTGTGACTCATCGCCTGCAACTAAATCACTACTGAATTAGTAGACATGAAAACACTCGTTGTCCATCAATCACTTTCAAATCTGCTTGGAGGACCCCCCCCCCCCCCCGCCGATCTCAGAAAAGGTCGTGTAAAATCTATCATATATTTCCTTGAGTTTCCAAGGCAGGGGGTCGAGGCTCTCTCTCTCCCCCTCTGCCACCCAACACCATCTCTCAACCACCTCGCTCCTCACACAGATACAGGTGACATTTAGACAATGAATTCTCCCCTAAAAGCCCAGTTTCTTAAATGACAAACCTGGCTGTTTGCTTCCTTTGGAGGGCATAAAATATGACATATATGCAGTTTATGGCGTAAATGTGTTAACATCCCTCAGGAGGAGGAGGAGGGGTGATGTCTCCACGACAACGGAGTCGCATCTTCCCTTTAACCGGTACCCCCTACCCCCTCCCAGCTCAGCTCGTTGTCGCCGTCTGGGGGCTTAGTGGGCGGCTGCCGGAGTGTGATGCTCCTTGGGACAGTCCTCTGTCCTTTTCTAGCCTTGTGCTCCTGCTGCCGTCCTCTCCAATTCTGCTGGGCATCTTTTCCTTTTCCTTCTGTTTCGTTTTTCTCCCCCCTCTTCTCCTATCTGCTTGCCGTTTCCTGCCGACCTTTTGCTCGTTCTGGTTCTTCCCTTGGACTTCTTCTACTTTGACGCCCGGGTGCTTGAGGAGGCATACTCTTGCACCCGTAGAACTGCAGTACCCGACGTCGAGAGCGAGGGGAACCTTTTATTGTCAATCCCCACTTCGTCACTGAACCCGATCTCGACGGACTGTCGGTTTCTTAAGGTGGCGTTTGTGGGGCGTATACTCACGACGCACCCCTAGGAGGCCCCGACAAGATCGGCGATAGCTTCTTGTTGGGTGTCCTGCCTCTAATTGTGGCTCCATGGTGGGTGTGGGGGCACATTCGTGAGTGAATTCGTAATTTCGTCAAGATGATAACCCCTGTTTCGGCTGCTTCTGGCTTACCTTTTCAGGCTCGTGGGGTGGGCGACCAAGCCCCCGAGTCGGTCCGTATTGGAAGACCGGGCTCTGTAGCCTCCGCTGCATTGGGCCCCGACCTTGCTCCTCCTTTGGCCTCTCTGACTCCTTCCCCTGGCTCCCCTCCCTCCTCTGTGGTTGGGTCGAGCCCCAAGCCCCCAGTGGTGACTACCTCGTCCCCTGGCGCGGCTCCTTCTCTAGTTGTAACTACTGCGCCTTTTAACCCCTCTCTCTCTGGGGGTTCTCACCGCCGTTCTCGTCACGGCCGCCCTCGCTCGATTCCTTCCAGTTCTGCTACCTATCAAGCCTTGTTTGGTCCCGCTTCGTGGGCCAAATATTTTGATCTCCTCCCTCTTGATTCTGCGCCTCCTGACGATTTCTCCCTTCATCGACATCTCATTGATTCCGTGGATGCCTCCATTACTTTTAACCCCACTCGTCTCGGTACGCGTGTCGTTGCTGCTCCTTCTCAGGATGCTGCTTCCCGCTTGGCTGCCTTATCCTGCCTTGGCGAGACCCCCGTTCGGGTCTCGAAGAACGTTCAGTTGAATGCCAGTGTTGGCACTATTTTGCTCCCGCCCCATGTTGCGACCGGTGTTCGGGACCTACGCGACTGCCACGACGATATTCGACATATCCTCGCTGCCCAGGGCCATTCTATTCTCCAGGTGGACACGTTTACTCGTCCCCCTCGTGGTAGTCGCCGTCAACCCCTCCGGGTTGTGAAGATTACCTTTGATGGTAGGACCCTTCCACCCTCTGTCATTCTTGCTGGTGCCAGGTGCTCTGTCCAGGAGTACATTCCTTCTCCTCGGCTCTGCAACAAGTGCTGGAGGTTTGGGCATGGTGCCCTCCGCTGCTCCGGGACTGTCTCTCTCTGTCCTTTGTGTGGTGGCGAAGGTCACTCTAAGTCGGAGTGCGCTTCTCCCCAGGCTCGTTGCCTCAACTGCGGTGAGGCCCATCCTACCTTCTCCCGTGCGTGTGTCCATTACAAGCTTGAGGCAGCCGTCCTCAACTTGAAGAACCGGGAGCGTTTATCTTTTCCTGAGGCGAGGCGCCAGGTTCGCCGGCTCCCGCCTTATGCTAATATCTCTTATGCTCGCGTGTTGCGCTCTTCCTCTCCTCGTCCTTCCCGCCTTCCTCAGACTCACAACCGTTTCCAGGCCTTGGACCCTGATGCGCCCACTGCCCCCTCCTCTGTCCCTTTGGGTTCTCTCCCGAAGGATCCTCCTCCTGGTCCTCTGTCTGGGGTTCCCCTTCCTTCTACCCGGTCTGTCGTGTCTTCTGTGTCTCCTTCCTCGTCCCCCTCCGATCCTCCTTCCCATCCTCTTCCTCCATCTATCGGCTCTCCCCGCCGCCTGTCGGTGCGGGCGGATGTCCATCGCTCTCCTAACGGCCGTCGTGTGTGCTCTCGTTCGGCTTCTCCTGTTGAGACACTGGAATCCGTTGCCCGGTACGTAGTTGCTGGGACACCGGTCTCTTTAAGTCAGAAGCGTAAGCCTGGCTCCTCTCCTTCCTCTTCCCCGGCGGGTAAGAAGGCTTCGCTTTCTTCCTCAGCTCCTCCTTCTGGCTCTGTTGCTCCTTCCACTCCCGTTTCAGTGCTTGCGCCCCCTGTTCCCGCTATGGAGGTTTCTTTGGCCCCTGCTTCCCTTTCGGTTGCTGCTCTTGCTGGGGTGCGCTCCTCTCTTTCTACTCCCCCTCTTCCTGCTGCTGTCCTTGACTGCTCCTCTCCGTTGTCTCCTCCTCCTCCTCCTCCTCCTCCTCCTCCTCCTCCTCCTCCTCCTCCTCCTCCGGACCCTGCCCGCCCACCTCTGATCTGTTCTCCCGTTTCCTTCCCTCCGTCTTTGCTCAGTTTACCCATGCCCCCTAACCCTGACTTTGCTGACCCTGATCCCGACCCTGATATTCTTTAACGTGCTCTGTTGGTCTTTCGCCTTTGTTTCTTCCTTGTTCTCTGTTTTTGTCCTTTCTCTTCTCGTCGTTGTCCATTCTTCAATGGAACGTTCGAGGTTATTACGCCAATTTCCTCGAACTCCAACTTCTGGTTTCGCGGTTTTCGCCCCTTTGTGTCTGTCTCCAGGAGCCGATGCTTGGTGCTCGTCCTGGTCGTTTTCGTGGCTATTCCTTTCTCTCCCCCCCCCCAGCCATTGCTGGGGCTTCTAATTCTTCTGCTCTCTTGATTCGGGCTGATGTTCCCTTTGTTCCTTTACTTTTTCCTTCGCCTCTCCATTGTTCTGCTGCTCGTATCTTTGTGGGGAAATGGTACACAGTTTGTTCCATTTATCTCCCCCCGAGTGTCCCGCTCTCTCTTCCTGATTTGAAACACCTCCTAGACTCCTTGCCGGAGCCTGTGCTCCTGCTGGGTGACTTCAATTGTCGTCATTCTCTTTGGGGTGACGTTCTGACGAATACCCGGGGTCGCCTCCTTGAGCCGTTTCTCCTCTCTTCTTCCCTGTCTCTTCTGAATTCTGGTGAGCCCACTCATTTGGACTCTCGAACTCGTACCCTTTCTTGTCTTGATCTTTCTCTCTGCTCTTCTTCTCTTTACTTAGATTTCACATGGCAGGTTCTTGATGACCTCCATGGAAGTGATCATTTCCCCATCCTTGTTTCCTTTTTCTCTTTTCGCCCTTCCCTCTCTTTCCCTAGGTGGCAGTTTGCTAAGGCGGACTGGACCCTATTTTCCCTCAGTGCTACTCTCTCTGACCTCTCCCTTCTGCCCCTCTCTCGCGCTCTCCTCCTTTTTCATGACACTGTCTTCGACGCTGCCCTCCGCTCTATTCCTCGCTCTTCCTCTCGGGGTCCACGGAAGTGCGTTCCCTGGTGGAATGCGGACTGTGCTCGGGCTGTCCGCTGTAAGCGTGCAGCCTGGAAGAAGCACCGCCGTAGGCAGACGACCGATTCTTTTCTTTTCTTTCGGAAAGCGAGTGCGGTGGCCCGTAGGGCCATCCGTACGGCTAAACGTGAATGTTGGGCATCTTATGTCTCGACAATTACGTCCGAAACCCCTCTGGCCCAGATCTGGAAGCGTATCCGCAAGATAGCGGGTAAGTTCGTTCCCGATGTTTCACCGGTCCTTCACCTCCATGATACTCTTGTGGCGGACCCGTTGCAGGTCGCTTCCGAACTGGGTTCCCACTTTTCTTCTGTTAGCTCTGGTCTTCATCTTTCCCAATCTTTCCTTCTTCGTAAACCTGTCCTTGAGTCTCGTCCTTTAGATTTCTGCACTCATCTTCAGCTTCCCTATAATGATCCCTTCTCTCTCTCTGAACTTCGTTCTGCCCTGGCCCTCTGCGGTTCTACGGCGGCGGGCTCCGATGGTATTCATTATGAGATGCTTCGCCATCTCCCTCCGAGCACGTCTCAGTATTTACTGAGTCTGTATAATCGGATCTGGGAGTCGTCGTCAGTCCCTGAGGACTGGCTCGATGCCGTTGTCCTCCCTGTTCGCAAACCGGGGTCTCTGGGTACTTCCCCTAAGGACTTTCGCCCTATTGCTCTCACAAGTTGTGTCTGCAAACTCTTTGAACGTATGGTTAACGTTCGTCTGATGTGGTTCCTGGAACACCATCACCTCCTCTCCCCTTCTCAATTTGGTTTCCGCAAGTGCCGCAGCACGACAGATGTCCTGGTGAACTTGGAGGTCTATATACGTACTGCTTTTGCTGCGAAGACCTCCGTTGTTGCCGTCCTTTTTGACCTAGAAAAGGCTTACGACACCACTTGGCGTTATCATATCCTATCTCAACTTCATTCTTTTGGCCTTCGTGGTCATCTCCCTCTCTTTCTCCGCAGCTTCCTCTCTCGTCGTTCCTTTCGGGTGCGCCTTGGTACCGCTCTCTCTCCCTCTTTTCAGCAATACGAAGGTGTGCCCCAGGGTAGTGTTCTGAGCACTACTCTTTTTCTGGTTGCCCTCAATGGTCTTCTTTCCTCTCTTCCTTCTGGTGTCTTCTCCGCTCTCTATGTCGATGATCTTACCCTTTGTTGTCAGGGTGATGATTCGCCTCTCCTTCAACGCCGGCTTCAACTTGCGATTGATGCCGTGTCGTCTTGGGCCACAGGTCATGGCTTCAAGTTCTCTACTTCTAAGACTTGTGCCATGACTTTTACGCGGAAACGGGTTGTTCTTCGTCCCTCTTTGTCACTTTATGGTCATCCCCTTGAATACAAAGATTCCGCGAAGCTTTTGGGGTTATTCCTTGACACTCGTTTGTCTTGGTCTCCCCATATCTCTTACCTCCGTGTTGAGTGCTCTAAGTCCCTTACCCTCCTTCGGGTCTTGTCCCATACTTCTTGGGGGGCAGATAGGCGCACTCTCCTTGCTTTACATTCCTCTCTCGTCCTGTCTAAGCTCGATTATGGTTGCCCTGCTTACTCGTCTGCTTCTCCTTCTACTCTTCGCCGTCTTGATGCTTTGCACCATGCTGGGTTGCGCCTCAGTTCTGGTGCCTTTCGTTCGACTCCCGTCCTTAGCTTGTATGTTGACACTGGCTTCCTGTCTCTCCAGGACCGCCGTGATCGCTACTGTCTTCGCTATCTTGCGCGGTCCTTGCAACATCCTTCCTCTCGTCTCTGTCGTGCTTTAACTTTTACCCCTCCTGCGGTTCCTGTTCCTCTTCACCACCTCCCTCTTTCTGTCCGGTTATCTCGCCTGCAGGATTCTCTTTCCGTTCGTATTTCTGATGTTTCTCCTCGTGTTGTTCCTTCTTTGCCCAAGTGGAGGGTCCCTCTTCCGCGGTTTTGTACGTCCTTGACTCGTATCACTAAAGCTTTTACCCCTCCTACAGTTCTAAAACGCCTTTTCCTCGAGCACTTTTCTTCTCACTCCCGCTCCGTTTCTGTCTTCACCGATGGGTCTAAGTCAGCGGACGGTGTTGGCTACTCTGTTGTTTTTCCTGATCGCACTTATATGTGTCGCTTGCCTCCGGAGACTAGCATCTTTACAGCGGAACTTTATGCTATTCTCTATGCTCTTCGTCTCCTGCTTTCTCGTTGTCAGTCTTCCTTTGTGGTTGTTGTTGACCTCGTAGTGCCCTCATGGCTCTCGGGTGCTTTAATCCAGTTCATCCGGTAGTTGTCGAGATCCAGCATTGGCTGTTTCTCGTTCACAGTAAATTTAAGTCGGTTGAGTTTTGTTGGGTTCCCAGCCATATTGGCGTGTCTTTAAATGAGCGTGCGGATGCTGCCGCTAAGGAAGCTGTCCGCTCTTGTCCCATCTCTCGTAAAGGCATTCCGTATTCCGACTTTTACCCGGTTATCCATTCCTCAGTCCTTACCCGTTGGCAGGCTTCTTGGTTGTCTGTTACTGGTAACAAGCTACGTACTCTTAAATGTTGTGTTTCCTCGTGGCCGTCCTCCTTCCACCGTAACCGGCGGTGGGAAACAGCTCTAGCGAGGTTGCGTATTGGCCATACTCGCTTAACCCATGGTCACTTGATGGAGCGCCGCCCTGCTCCTTATTGTCCTAGTTGCATTGTCCCTCTTACGGTCGTGCATGTCCTTCTTGAATGTCCTGACTTCCAGGACGAGCGTGTGTCTTGCTTTCCGACCGCCCCTCGCGGTCACCTATCCCTCGATAGAATTCTTGGTGACTCGGATACTTTTGATATCGTTCGCCTTATGCGTTTTTGTTCTCGTATTGGCATCCTTGGTGATATTTAGCGCCCTCTGATTATTTTGCGTATTTGATGGTGCTACATAGCCTTCCCGGTTTGGTGCCTTCTTTTGATAATTACTTACTTACTTTAACCGGTATTTAAATACTATATAACAAGTGAATGAGAAAGAAATATCCAAAATCTGAACAATGTTGAAGTGAAACAAGTAGGAAGACGTGTTGCAACATCATCATGCTTCTAAACTCTATGACCCAAGTATTAGGATATTTTGCATTATCAAGGTTCTAAACTTTTTTTTTAGTTAAATAAAATATTTCTTTATAAATATTGAATTCCATGAGTTGAAACCCGGGACTGAGTGCATTGGCCTGTTGTCCATTTCTCTTTCAAATTCTACTACGCTCGTGTTGATATAAATTATATTTACAGGAGTTTGGATATCACGCATAAAGAAGTTGTCCGGATCTACCACTTTCATGCTGTTTATTGTAGTGTTTATTGTTATAACATAGCTAGGCACTGCATCACCAACCTCAACAAGGCCCTGAACAACATCAACACCAGCCTCCACACCCTCAACATAACCATAACCAGGCACTGCATCCAATTGCAGGATAAGGGTTTGGGATTGGACGTAGGAGTTGGGGGGGGGGGAACGAATGGTCCCCATTAGCTAAGTGATTCCCATTTACTGATGACTGTGACAGTGGCCTAAGAATACGGTACGCAAATGGGATTTTAATAAGGTATTCGAAGTATCAACACAAAATTTATTGTGGAATGAAACATAAAAATTTTGAATATTGAGGTTACCCATTAAGGTGGTATAGAAAATCACGACCAGACAACCATATGAGTGTGAGAGAAAGAGCATGATGTCAATATTTATTTTTTTTTAAATACAACAGTTAGTAATTTGCAAATATATATTTATATTACGATTTTATTAATAAGATAAAAGTATAAAAAGCCAAGTAATGTTTTTTATTAATATTAGGAAATTTGCAAATTTTAGCAAAAACTTTTATTTCTTTAATAATTTAAAAGAAAAATATTATTTATATACGATGAAACGTTAAAAGTTATAGAGATTATGGCTGCAGTGGATAGCTGTAAAAAAAAATGCAATAATTTTTGGTGTACAATGTACACATCAAACTTTACAGTCTTCAGTGAGTAGGGATTACTGAGATACTGTGTACTACAGTGATCGTCACAGTTTTGGTCACGATGGTGTTTCTTGTTATTGGTATTTAGGTCAGGTGGCCACATAGCACTAAGCCTAGAGCCAAAAGGTAGTTACAGATCGTAAACCTTGACCCAACAAGTGGCCATAGAGCAGTAAGCCTAGAGCCAACAAGTGGCCACAGAGCTATAAACTTCGAGCGAGCAGGCGGCCACAGTGTACTTGAATTATAAATTTTAGCAAAAACTTTTATTTTAATTATTTTTAAAAAAATATTATTTAAATAAGATGAAACGTTTTAAAAAACTATAAAGTGGATGGTGTTATCGTACGTTACCAATGTAACGTTCGATTATGTTAGGTTGTTGGGTAGATTAGATACACAGTTTTTAGTGAGTTTCATATTTATTTAGTAGTCCTGGATACAACAGTGTCGTAGACGTTGAGACGGAGCTTGGAGCAGAGCAAAGAGCTGAGTGTGACCGGAGTCACGGAGCACTAGGTGGGAGAGCGTTGTATAGCTCGATGAGGTCATAGTCTGCTGCTTGTTCTGTGTTGAAGTTGTAGCGTCTTGTAGACGATTAGAACTGCCTACGCAGAGTGCTACGTTCTTGATTGGAAATTGTATTGTAAATGTAATAAAGGCAACTTAACATCAACTTATGTAAATGTTTTCCCAATCAATATTACCAGCTCTGGTTTACCTGGTTGATACCTGGTTGATGGGGTTCTAGGAGTTCTTCTACTCCCCAAGCCCGGCCCGAGGCCAGGCTTGACTTGTGAGAGTTTGGTCCACCAGGCTGTTGCTTGGAGCGGCCCGCAGGCCCACATACCCACCACAGCCCGGTTGGTCCGGCACTCCTTGGAGGAATAAATCTAGTTTCCTCTTGAAAATGTCCACGGTTGTTCCGGCAATATTTCTTATGCTTGCTGGGAGGACGTTGAACAACCGCAGACCTCTGATGTTTATACAGTGTTCTCTGAATGTGCCTATGGCACCTCTGCTCGTCACTGGTTCTATTCTACATTTTCTTCCATATCGTTTACTCCAGTACGTTGTTATTTTACTGTGTAGATTTGGTACTTGGCCCTCCAGTATCTTCCAGGTGTATATTATTTGATATCTCTCTCGTCTTCTTTCTAGTGAGTACATTTGGAGGGCTTTGAGACGATCCCAATAATTTAGGTGCTTCATTGCGTCTATGCGTGCCGTATATGTTCTCTGTATTCCCTCTATTTCAGCAATCTCTCCTGCTCTGAAGGGGGAAGTGAGTACTGAGCAGTACTCAAGACGGGACAACACAAGTGACTTGAAGAGTATAACCATTGTGATGGGATCCCTGGATTTGAAAGTTCTCGTAATCCATCCTATCATTTTTCTGGTTGTCGCAATATTTGCTTGGTTATGCTCCTTAAACGTTAGGTCGTCAGACATTATTATTCCCAAATCCTTTACATGCTGTTTTCCTACTATGGGTACATTTGATTGTGTTTTGTAGTCTGTATTATGTTTAAGGTCCTCATTTTTACCGTACCTGAGTACCTGGAATTTATCACTGTTAAACATCATGTTATTTTCTGATGCCCAGTCGAAAACTTTATTAATATCAGCTTGAAGTTTTTCAATGTCCTCAGCCGAGGTAATTTTCATACTGATTTTTGTGTCATCTGCAAAGGATGATACGAAGCTGTGACTTGTATTTTTGTCTATATCTGATATGAGAATAAGGAAAAGCAGCGGTGCAAGGACTGTACCCTGAGGTACAGAGCTTTTCACTGCACTGATGAAATGTTTGATGGGAAGAAAATGCTGAGGTTTGTATAGAAGAAAGGATGAGAAGGGAAGAGGGTGAAGAAGATGAAGCGCAAAAGGGATTTTGATTTGGGCTGCTTTAGATAAGTGCTTTCAGCAAAGTATTTTCTTTACCCTTACCTGAAACTTTGTTTTGTGACATTGTAGGCAATTTTACAGCGATGTAAAAATTTATACAATGTAACAGTTTTTGGCGTTGGGTAATATATATTTTGTAGTTGTTTATGTCTCCAAAATCTAGAAAATCGTTATTATTTTTAGAAACTTGTCTTAGAGAGTTTACGGAAGATATCTAGGGCAAGGATCAAAAGCACAATTTAAAGCTTAATTGCAATAATATCCATTTTTTCCCCTACATTGGAAGCATAACAAATTTGAAAAGAATACACATTCAGCTAATCCTCCTAACGCTTCCAAACGTCAAGAAACTGTCGTATTAAAGTGCCCTTATCCTAACCAACCAGAAGACCCATAACAGAAAACGGGACAGTATGTCACTTTCGCGAGCCGCTTCTGTTTTCCACGACTTCTTTTGGTCTGAGGTCTGGCCCTAGCTTCGGTAGGGGACAGACGTGTTGCATCGGCGCTCCAGCAGTTGGTGTTGTTTGCCAGTTTCGGCCGGTTGGGGGCGGGTGTGTCTCTGCTCGCCTGTGCTGACGTGGCGTTACGATGGGGGTCCCTCTACCCCCTGTCGTCCGGGCTCAGTCTGTAGGACTAGAGTTCTCCGTGCGGGAGGGTTACCCGAAGATTGCACTGGCTTGTGAAATGCTCTCTGTCCCTATGTTTGAGATTCATGGGGTCGAGTTGGCCGTTACCAACTACCATCAACACCAGTTGATGGTAGTTGAACTTCACAATTGCCTTACGGCCCATAAGGCGATTGTGAAGTTCACGGAGGAGGTGGCGTATCGCGATTTTCTCCGGCGATACGAGGGGCGGACACTACCCCTGCCGGATGGTGCGGGCACTGTAACCCTCTCGGATAGAAGTGGTGCACTTACTTACATCAGTGTGCATGGGGCTCCCTTGGAGTTTCCAGAGGCTCTGCTACGGCGGTATTTCGGCGGTTTGGCGCGGTAGTTAGTGTGAGGGTGAACGTGGTGTCTTCTAGTCCTCTTAAGGGTGTGAGGTCTAACATTCGCACCCTGGGCATGAGACTCCGGCGGATATTCCGTCCTCTGTGCACCTGATGGAGTACAACGTTCGGGTGTTATAAGCCCGCCAGCCGCGGACGTGTTATCGTTGTGGTCTTTTGGGCCATCAGGCTGCTGCCTGTTCTGCGCCTGCTGTTGCACCGGTGAATCTCTTCAGTGAGGAGGATTTTCTGCCCCTTCCTGTGGGGGATGATTCGGTGGGTGTGAACGTCTCTTCGGCTGAGGAGGTGCCCTCTGTATAAGATGTTGCTCCGCCTGTTGTGCCCCCTGTTGTTACCGCATCTCCTCCGGAGGTTGTGTCCTCGCCTAGTGCTCCGCCTGCTCCAGCTGGTGTCTCTGAGCCTCTTCCGACTGCCGTTTGCTCGGACCCCTCGTCTTCCAGTTCTTCCTCTGCTGTGTCTGTCCCGGTCCCTGCACCCTCGCCGTCTGTTCCGGCTGTGCTGGGAGCTGGGGTGGATCCAGCATTCCCTACTGTGCCTGGCCTGGTGCCCCATGTGGTTGAGGAGGCTGCCGTACTGCGGCCTGCGTCGGTTCGCCCAGCTAGTGCTGCGCGGGTCGCTGAGTCTGCCTCCGGGTCTGATGATGTGCAGCCCGAGCCTAAGCGTTCCCGGCGTTCTTCTGCGTGGGCTGAAGTTGGCGACTTAAACGAGTGTCGTCCTTCCGTTGACGGTGGGGTGGCTCCGGATGTGGTGCACACTATGGTGGTGGCGGAGGTACACTTGCCTGAGGATGCCAGTGCCGGCGTTTCGGCCACCCCTCCTGGTCTGGTGTCCGAGAGTCCTGCTTCAGGTGCGTCGCCTGCGTGGGGTTTCTCCGGTTCTTCGTGGGGGGTGGTTCCCCCTTCTGTGGCTGGTGGTGAGCGGGGTGGCCTGGTGATGGTGTTGAGAAAGGATGCTCGCTCTGAGAGTTCTGTGGCCCCTTCCTCGGTACCCGTTTCCTGGGCAGCGGTTTTGCCGCCTCTTCCGTCTCCAGCAGTCTCTTCTGTGTCTCCTGCGGTATCCATGGAGGTGCTACAGTCTCGTCGTCCGGCCCCTGCTCCTATGTGTGCGACGGCGTGGCAGTCTCGGCGGCCCTCCTCCGCTTCTCCAGTGTCGTCTGCTTCCTCGATGGGCGTGGATGGCGCTCCCCGGCCTCGTTATGCGACTTGCGTCAGTGACCTCGGGCGTTGGCCGATGCCGCCCGATATTGATGTTCCTGAGTTTATGATGGATCAAAAACCCTACCGACCTTGAAGATTTGGTTTGGGAGGCTTACAAGAAGAAGAATCCTTCCGCTGTTTTTCCGGAGAAGTACATTTCTCACGCTGTTCCTCGCAAATGATTTCTGTGTATTCTGTGTTTCCTGTTGTGTGCGATGAGGATGGGGTGTGTGTGTGTGAGTGGTTGGGTGGGTTTTGTTTCCCGGTTCCTGCTTGCTCCGGTGTATGTTGTAGGTTTTCTTTGTATGGCTGGTGGGTGGGTGTGCGGTTCCAGTGTATTTGTGTGTTCGGTTGTGGATGTTGTATGCGCTTGTGTATGTCATATTGTGTGCTTTTCAGGCTGTTGGCGAGTGCTCTTTGTTCGGTTGTGCCATTTTGTTTTGCCTTCCGTTTGTTATGGCGTGCTTTACCTGTTGTACGTGTTTGTTCTTTATGTTTTGTTTGGAACGTATTGTGATTGTACTCTTATGTTCCCTGTTGTACCTTTGATGTATATTTTGTTTTATGACGGTTTTGTTTTGTGACGTTACTGTGCTTGCTAGTTTGCCATTGTATTCTACTTTGTGCCGTGTTGTATGCTGTATTTTTCTATGCCTTTATCGTGTTTGTGGTTTATTGTGAAATGCTATCGGCCCTTCTGGCCGGTGGTCTATTGTTTTCTTTTGTTCTGTTCTGTATTCTGTGTTGTTTTTATTGTATTTAAGTTACATGCTTCGCATGTAAAAATAAATATAAAAAAAAAAACTTCTTTTGGTCTTAGGTAGACTATACGTCAAAATGCAACGTTTTATTAGGAGGACGGCTTGACACGCTACCCAGGAAAATTGGCTGTAATATTACAGTGTATTATGTAATGAGGTTGGGGTCAGGCTCTGTATGTTAATGAATTATTTCCGTTAAACACGATGGTGTAAAGTAGAACAACTTCATAGTACTCAGTGACCCATTTAGGGTCAGGTGACCAAGTACTGACAGTGAGAGGAGACCAGTTACGTCATGCACTAAGCAGGACCCCAGTGACGTCATGCACTAAGCAGAACCCCAGGGACATCATGCACTGAGCAGGACCCCAGTGACGTCATGCACTAAGCAGGACCCCTCATGATTGTGAGGACCCTGACATGCGAATGGACTCACTGCTCTGTGCAATGATCATTATAAGGCACTGTTAAACACCTGCTTTCTGGTTGTTTCTTCAATTCAACAGCAATAACTCAATATTTAATATTTATGCACACAACCAGACTATCACCAAAGGTATGCTCACCAGCAACACTGACATGCTCGGCAGATATAGATATACACGGACATCAGACATAGCTGAAGCACTTTACATCAAACACTCAGGTACACTCTATGGTTGACAAGTCTAAGACGTTTACACCAACCCTACTTCTTCTTCAGCTGATCAATGCAACTGCAGAGCAAGATTACCTAGTTTCCCCTCGACAGGACATCCATCTTCCCTCTCTTCATGCCTCCGTGTAATCTATACTTCTTGCAACATTGTGAGAATCAATTGCTTTGAAGATGAAGAGGAAACATTAACTTAGGGAAGACTTGAATTTTTAGTGTAACTACTCATTTATTTCTTGCTTTAATATTATCTGAATCACTAGCTAATCGACTAGAGAATGGTCCAGGACGGACCGAAACGTCGTCGTCCCTTCCCTTTCTAGTGTGTGGACTGGTCAACACATTTCAGCAACGTTATTGTGACTCATCGCCTGCATCTAAATCACTACTGAATTAGTGGACATGAAAACACTCGTTGTCCATCAATCACTTTCAAATCTGCTTGGAGGCCCCCCCCGATCTCAGAACAGGTCTTGTAAAATCTATCATATATTTCCTTGAGTTTCCAAGGCAGGTGGTCGAGGCTCTCTTTCCCCCTCTGCCACACAACACCATCTCTCAACCACCTCGCTCCTCACACAGATACAGGTGACATTTAGACGATGAATTCTCCCCTAAAAGCCCAGTTTCTTAAATGACAAACCTGGCTGTTTGCTTCCTTTGGAGGGCATAAAATATGACATATATGCAGTTTATGGCGTAAATGTGTAAACATCACTCAGGAGGAGGAGGAGGGGTGATGTCTCCATGACAACGGCGTCGCATCTTCTCTTTAACCGGTATTTAAATACTATATAACAAGTGAATGAGAAAGAAATGTCCAAAATCTGAACAATGTTGAAGTGAAACAAGTAGGAAGACGTGTTGCAACATCATCATGCTTCTAAACTCTATGACCCCAGTATTAGGATATTTTGCATTATCAAGGTTCTAAACTTTTTTTTTAGTTTAGTAAAATATTTCTTTATAAATATTGAATTCCATGAGTCCGAACCCGGGGCTGAGTGCATTGGCATGTTGTCAATTTCTCTTGCAAATTCTACTACGCTCGTGTTGATATAAATTATATTTACAGGAGTTTGGATATCACGCATAAAGAAGTTGTCCGGATCTACCACTTTCATGCAGTTTATTGTAGTGTTTATTGTTATAACATAACCAGGCACTGCATCACCAACCTCAACAAGGCCCTGAACAACATCAACACCAGCCTCCACACCCTCAGTCGCAAAATAACCATAACCAGGCACTGCATCACCAACCTCAACAAGGCCCTGAACAACTTCAACACCAGCCTCCACACCCTCAGCCACAACATAACCAGGCACTGCATCCAATTGCAGGATAAGGGTTTGGGATTGGACGAAGGAGTGGGGGGGGGTGGAACGAATGGTCCCCATTAGGTTAAGTGATCCCCATTTTCTGATGACTGTGACAGTGGCCTTAGAATACGGTGTGCAAACGGGATTTTAATAAGGTATTCGAAGTATCAACACAAAATGTTGCAGAGATAAAACGCAGAGGGCAAAATGTTTACAATTGCTAATGAAGAGAACCTCAACACTTTCCTCTCCCAATGTGGTTTGTCTCACCATATTATCACTCTCAATGAATTAACTTAATTAACCCCATTGTCAACTAGTGGGGCTAGGTATTCTAAGTCTCTTTGTTTCATTTTTTGACTTAATTTTTAACTTACTCTTAACTAGTCATTTACTAACTTATTTAATTGAGTGCATTAATAGTTCTTCAGGTCTTATTAATTATAAAGTCATAACTGAACTATTTATAGTTAATAATCATTAGCTTAAATTTGCCTATGTTTATTATTCAACTTTTTCTTTGATTTCATTTATTACCTAGGTTGCCTAGCATCGCCATGCTCCCTTACTCCATTGTACCCCTGGCTTTGCCTGTATCTCAAATTGCAAATTGTTACTTACAGTGTACCTGAGAGTACTTGTAAGCAATCTACCTCATTTTTTTCTTTTTTTTGCTCAATTTGTTTTTGTATTGTTTAGTCTTGTTCATATCTTTGTTTTGTATTTCTATATCTTTTGTTTTGTATAGTCCATGTTTATATGTTTTTTCTTTAATCTCATTTATTACCTAGGTTGCCTAGCCTCGCCATACTCCCTTACTCCATTGTACCCCTGCAAGCCCCTTGTAAGCTACCTCATTTTTTTCTTTTCTTGTTCATTTTGTGTTTGTTTTGTACAGTATTGTTTACATATTTTTCCCCCCTTTTATAGCTTAATTCCACCTTGTAATTTGCCTTTCTTGCATTGTTTTCCTGCAATCAGCTTTTTTATGCAGACAAGTATAGACCCTGAACTAAACCTCTTATCCACTATCTATGACAATCATCACTTTAATGATCTAAATTGCAGATATTTTGCAGCACATGATGTAAACAATGTATTAACTCATAATCACAATATCTCTGTAATCAACTTGAACGTTAGATCCCTAGGTAAACACTTCGATGATGTTAGTGCATTGATTGAAACTATTGACAACAAATTCTCTTTTATTATACTTACTGAAACATGGTTGAAAGAGGATACTACTCAACTCTTTAACATGCCTAACTACTCGGCAATTCACAACTGTCGTCAACTTCAGAGAGGTGGTGGCACTGCTCTTTACTACCACCAAGAACTAACATGCTTAAAAGAAATTAGAACTAGAGACTGCTATGGGGAGTATATCTTCGCCAGCTTCAGAGTCAAGGGTGCCGAGTCTGTCCTGTCTGTGGGTGCAATCTATAGAATTCCTAACACTGATGTGTCCGAATTCAACTCAAACCTTAGAAATCTAATTCTTGAAATCTAATTATCGCAGGGGACTTTAATATTGACCTCTGCGAGCCTGAACACCCTACTGCTGTTAGCTTACTCAACTGTATGAATTCCTGCTTCCTCATACCCTTAATCACTAGACCTACTAGAATCACTGATAGCACTGCCACGACTCTAGATCACATCTGGACAAACATAACCTCTCCGCTTACTTCAGGTATAATCACCGATAGCACTACAGACCATTACCCCACATTTCTCTTAACTAACATTAGCAAACCACCTCTAGAGTCAAGAAAGTTAAGTTTTAGACTGCACAATGAAACTTCTATAGACAATTTAATAACTGCTGCTGATAATGTCAACTGGGAGTCCGAGTTAGGTAACATAGAGGACATCAACCTAGCAGTGCAATCTTTTCTTCAAAAAACTCTTAGCCTTTATATCACCCACTGTCCTATGCTTACAAAACAAGTCACAACCAAAAGGCTTAACAATCCCTGGCTTACAAAGGGAATTCTTAAATCCATTAATAAAAAACATGACCTTGAGAAGAAGTATAGGTTAGGAATTGTCTCCAAAGAATTCTCAAAGAATTACTCATTATTGCTATCTAAGATAATTAGACGAGCCAAAACTAAATACTACGATGATAAATTTACCCAAATAAAGAGCAACATTAAACAAACTTGGAGCACAATTTTACAAATATTGGGATCAAAGAAGACTCTAAATTACAAACCAACACTCCTGTCCAATAACGATGGTCAGCTTTCAGCCTCTGATTCTGCTACTGAGTTCAATAGGTTCTTCTCTTCCATTGGGTCATCCCTTGCAAATGATATTCCATCTTCCAGTACTGACATTAAGGACTATCTTACAGGTAACTATCCACAGTCTCTGTACCTAAAGCCTATTAATTGCACTGACGTCAATGAGATAATCCTTTCCCTTAAAACCAAGTCTAATGTCCTTGAGGAGATACCAACTTTAATTTACAAAAAAACCTCCAGATCTTTAGCCCCTGCTATTGCTTTGCTCTTCAACAAGTCACTTGAACTCCAAACCTTTCCAGATATTCTAAAAAAAAGCGAGAGTAACGCCTGTCCACAAATGTGGTGATCTCACAGATGTTAACAACTACAGACCTATATCAATCCTGCCAAACTTGTCAAAAATTTTTGAAAAACTAATCTATAAGCAGCTTTACTCGTATCTAGCCAAACACAATATACTTAGCCCTGGCCAATATGGCTTCAGACCCAAAAAAAAGCACTAACGATGCACTTATTAGTATGCTTAACTCGATTCATACAGCTCTTGATAAAAATGAGTTCCCTGTTGGGTTATTTGTGGACCTGCGTAAAGATTTTGACACTGTCAACCACCAAAACCTTCTTCTTAAATTACATCATTATGGAGTCAGAGGACACTCCCTGCAATACCTCAAATCCTACCTTACTGACAGGCTCCAGTATGTTTCTGTGAATAATTCAATTTCTCCCACCCTACCCATCAACATTGGTGTTCCTCAGGGAAGCATACTTGGCCCTCTCCTCTTTCTCATCTACATTAATGACCTTCCTAATGCCTCCCAACAACTCAAACCAATTCTATTTGCTGACGACACAACCTTCATTTACTCCAGTCCTGACCCCCTTGCTTTAAATGCCACAGTAAATACTGAGCTAAATAAAGTCCATCTTTGGCTAACTGCCAATAAACTCACCCTTAACATTGACAAAACTTTCTATATTCTGTTTGGCAATAAATCCTCTAATCAAATAAATCTCAAAATAAACAATACCCAAATTTGTAACAAATTAGATGGCAAATTCCTTGGCATTCTCATTGACCAGAAGCTGAATTTCCAGGGACACATTCTAAATATATTAAAAAAAGTTTCAAAAACTGTGGGCATTCTTTCTAAGATCAGATATTATGTACTCCGCCCTGCCCTGGTGACTATTACTCCCTTATCTATCCATATCTCAACTATGGTATGTGTGCTTGGGGCTCTACTACCGAAAATCATTTACGTCCTCTAATTACTCAACACAAAGCTGCAATTAGGACAATATCCAACTCTGGCCCCAGACATCACTCGGTACTCCTACTCAAATCTCTGAATATGTTAGACATTAAGTCACTGCACATTCTCTCATGTGTATTATACATATATGAAACGCTAAACTGTAATACCAATCCTGACCTCAAAAGCTTCATAGAAGGTTGTAACAGAACCCATGAGCACCACACCAGAAATAAATACAGTTTTGATATTCCTAGAGTATGACTTAATCAAACTAGAAATGCTCTACAAATCAAGGGGCCCAGAATGTGGAATGACCTTCCCAACCATGTTAAAGACTGTACCTCTCTCAACCAGTTTAAGATAAAAACGAAGCTATACATAATAAATTCCCTGTAACCTACAGGGTTCCCAGTAACCCTGTCCCCTCTATTGTCAACCAATGTCTGTTTTTTTTAAAGAGCGCTATTTGTCGACAGAATTTTATTTGTGCTGCTTTTTCAGCTATGTTTTCATTTTACTCTTTATGCTCAATTAGTATTAAGCTTTAGTCATTTAAGTTTTTCATGCCCGAAACGCTTTGCGTAATAGTGGCTTTAGGCATTGTATGTACTAGCTCTATCTATAAGTCCACCTATCTCTGCAAAAATTTCTTGTATGTATGTACCTTACCTAAATAAACATTTATTTATTATTTATTTATTAAATTTCAATGGAATGAAACATAAAAAATTTTAATATTGAGGTTACCCATTAAGGCGGTATAGAAAATCACGACCAGACAACCTTATGAGTGTGAGAGAAAGAGCATGATGTCAATATTTATTTATTTTTAAATACAACAGTTAGTAATTTGCAAATATATTTATATTACGATTTTATTAATATGATAAAAATATAAAAAGCCAAGTGATTATTTTTTTTAAATTAAGAAATTTATAAATTTTAGCAAAAACTTTGATTTCTTTAATAATTTAAAAGAAAAATATTATTTATATACGATGAAACGTTAAAACTTATAGAGATTATCGCTGCAGTAGATAACTGTAAAAAATATTGCAATTATTTTTGGTGTACAATGTACACATCAAACTTTACAGTCTTCAGTGAGTAGGGATCACTGAGATACTGTGTACTTCAGTGTAGTCTGCTGCCTGTTCTGTGTCGAAGTTGTAGCGTCTTGTAGACGATTAGAACTGCCTACGCTGAGTGCTACATTCTTGATTGGAAATTGTATTGTAAGTGTAATAAAGGCAACTTAACATCAACTTATGTAAATGTTTTCCCAATCAATATTAACAGCTCTGGTTTGATGGGAAGAATTATGCTGAAGTTTGTATAGAAGACAGGATGAGAAGGGAAGAGGGTGAAGAAGATGAAGCGCAAAAGGGATTCTGATTTGGGCTGCTTTAGATTAGTGCTTTCAGCAAAGTATTTTCTTTACCCTTACCTGAAACTTTGTTTTGTGACATTGTAGGCAAATTTACAGCGATGTAAAAATTTATACAATGTAACAGTTTTTGGCGTTGGGTAATATATATTTTGCAATTGTTTATGTCTCCAAAATCTAGAAAATCGTTATTATTTTTTAGAAACTTGTCTTAGAGAGTTTACGGAAGATATCTAGGGCAAGGATCAAAGGCACAATTTAAAGCTGAAATGCAATAATATCCATTTTTTCCCCTACATTGGAAGCATAACAAATTTGAAAAGAATACACATTCAGCTAATCCTCCTAACGCTTCCAAACGTCAAGAAACTGTTGTATTAAAGTGCCCTTATCCTAACCATCCAGAAGACCCATAACAGAAAACGGGACAGTATGTCACTTTCGCGAGCCGCTTCTGTTTTCCACGACTTCTTTTATTCTGATGTCTGGCCCTAGCTTCGGTAGGGGACAGACGTGTTGCATCGGCGCTCCTGCAGTTGGTGTTGTTTGCCAGTTTCGGCCGGTTGGGGGCGGGTGTGTCTCTGCTCGCCTGTGCTGACGTGGCGTTACGATGGGGGTCCCTCTACCCATTGTCGTCCGGGCTCAGTCTGTGGGACTAGAGTTCTCTGTGCGGGCTGGTTACCCGAAGATTGCACTGGCTTGTGAAATGCTCTGTCCCTGTGTTTGAGATTTATGGGGTCGAGTTGGCCGTTACCAACTACCATCAACACCAGTTGATGGTAGTTGAACTTGACAATCGCCTTACGGCCCATAAGGCGATTGTGAAGTTCACGGAGGAGGTGGCGTATCGCGATTTTCTCCGGCGATACGAGGGGCGGACACTACCCCTGCCGGATGGTGCGGGCACTGTAACCCTCTTAGATAGAAGTGGTGCACTTACTTACATCAGTGTGCATGGGGCTCCCTTGGAGTTTCCAGTGGCTCTGCTACGGCGGTATTTCGGCGGTTTGGCGCGGTAGTTAGTGTGAGGGTGAACGTGGTGTCTTCTAGTCCTCTTAAGGGTGTGAGGTCTAACATTCGCACCCTGGGCATGAGACTCCGGGCGGATATTCCGTCCTCTGTGCGCCTTATGGGGTACAACGTTCGGGTGTTTTACGCCCGCCAGCCGCGGACGTGTTATCGTTGTGGTCTTTTGGGCCATCAGGCTGCTGCCTGTTCTGCGCCTGCTGTTGCACCGGTGAATCTCTTCAGTGAGGAGGATTTTCCGCCCCTTCCTGTGGGGGATGATTCGGTGGGTGTGGACGTCTCTTCGGCTGAGGAGGTGCCCTCTGTATCAGCTGTTGCTCCGCCTGTTGCGCCCCCTGTTGTTGCCGCATCTCCTCCGGAGGTTGTGTCCTCGCCTAGTGCTCCGCCTGTTCCGGCTGGTGTCTCTGAGCCTCTTCCGACTGCCGTTTGCTCGGACCCCTCGTCTTCCAGTTCTTCCTCTGCTGTGTCTGTCCCGGTCCCTGCACCCTCGCCGTCTGTTCCGGCTGTGCTGGTAGCTGGGGTGGATCCAGCATTCCCTCCTGTGCCTGGCTTGGTGCCCCATGTGGTTGAGGAGACTGCCGTACTGCGGTGTGCGTCGGTTCGCCCGGCTAGTGCTGCGCGGGTCGCTGAGTTTGCCTCCGGGTCTGATGATGTGCAGCCCGAGCCTAAGCGTTCCCGGCGTTCTTCTGCGTGGGCTGAAGTTGGCGACTTAGACGAGTGTCGTCCTTCCGTTGACGGTCGGGTGGCTCGGGATGTGGTGCACACTATGGTGGTGGTGGAGGTACACTTGCCTGAGGATGCCGGTGCCGGCGTTTCGGCCTCCCCTCCTGGTCTGGTGTCCGAGGGTCCTGCTTCAGGTGCGTCGCCTGCGTGGGGTGGCTCCAGTTCTTCGTGGGGGGTGGTTCCCCCTGCTGTGGTTGGTGGTGAGCGGGGTGGCCTAGTGATGGTGTTGAGAAAGGATGCTCGCTCTGAGAGCTCTGTGGCCCCTTCCTCGTTACCTGTTTCCTCGGCAGCGGTCTTGACGCCTCTTCCGTCTCCATCAGTCTCTTCTGTGTCTCCTGCGGTATCCATGGAGGCGCTACAGTCTCGTCGTCCGGCCCCTGCTCCTATGTGTGCGACGGCGTGGCAGTCTCGGTGGCCCTCGTCCGCTTCTCCAGTGTCGTCTGCTTCCTCGATGGGCGTGGATGGCGCTCCCCAGCCTCGTTATGTGACTTGCGTCAGTGACCTCGGGCGTTGGCCGATGCCGCCCGATATCGATGTTCCTGAGTTTATGATGGATCAAAAACCCTACCGACCTTGAAGATTTCGTCTGGGAGGCTTACAAGAAGAAGTACCCTTCCGCTGTTTTCCCGGAGAAGTACATTTCTCACGCTTTTCCTCGCAAATGATTTCTGTGGATTCTGTGTTTCCTGTTGTGTGCGGTGAGGATGGGGTGTGTGTGTGTGAGTGGGTGGGGTGGGTTTTGTTTCCCGGTTCCTGCGTGCTCCGGTGTATGTTGTAGGTTTTCTTTGTATGGCTGGTGGGTGGGTGTGCGGTTCCTGTGTATTTGTGGGTTCGGTTGTGGATGTCGTATGCTCTTGTGTATGTCATATTGTGTGCCCTTCAGGCTGTTGGCGAGTGCTCTTTGTTCGGTTGTGCCATTTTGTTTTGCCTTCCGTTTGTTATGGCGTGCTTTACCTGTTGTACGTGTTTGTTCTATATGTTTTGTTTGGAATGTATTGTGATTGTACTGTTATGTTCCCTGTTGTGCCTTTGATGTATGTTTTGTTTTATGACGGTTTTGTTTTGTGATGTTACTGTGCTTGCTAGTTTGCCATTGTATTCTACTTTGTGCCTTGTTGTATGCTGTATTTTTCTATGCCTTTGTCGTGTTTGTGTTTTTTTTTGTGAAATGCTATCGGCCCTTCTGGCCGGAGGTCTATTGTTTTCTTTTGTCATGTTCTGTATTCTGTGTTGTTTTTATTGTATTTAAGTTGCATGCTTTGCATGTAAAAATAAATATAAAAAAAAAACTTCTTTTTGTCTTAGGTAGACTATACGTCAAAATGCAACGTTCTATTAAGAGGACGGCTTGACACGCTACCCAGGAAAATTGGCTGTAATATTACAGTGTATTATGTAATGAGGTTGGTGTCAGGCTCTGTATGTTAAAGAATTATTTCATCGTTAAACACGATGGTGTAAAGTAGAACAACTTCACAGTACTCAGTGACCCATTTAGGGTCGCGTGACCAAGTACTGACAGCGAGAGGAGACCAGTGACGTCATGCACTAAGCAGGACCCCAGTGACGTCATGCACTAAGCAGAACCCCAGGGACATCATGCACTGAGCAGGACCCCAGTGACGTCATGCACTAAGCAGGACCCCTCATGACTGTGAGGAGTCTGACATGCGAATGGACTCACTGCTCTGTGCAGTGACCATTATAAGGCACTGTTAAACACCTGCTTTCTGGTTGTTTCTTCAGTTCAACAGCAATAACACAATATTTAATATTTATGCACACAACCAGACTATCACCAAAGGTATGCTCACCAGCAACACTGACATGCTCGACAGATATAGATATACACAGAATCAGACATAGCTGAAGCACTTTACATCAAACAATCAGGTACACTCTATGGTTGACAAGTCTAAGACGTTTACACCAACCCTACTTCTTCTTCAGCTGATCAATGCAACTGCAGAGCAAGATTACCTAATTTCCCCTCGACAGGACATCCATCTTCCCTCTCTTCATGCCTCCGTGTAATCTATACTTCTTGCAACATTGTGAGAATCAGTTGCTTTGAAGATGAAGAGGAAATATTAATTTAGGGAAGACTTGAATTTTTAGTGTAACTACTCATTTATTTCTTGCTTTAATATTATCTGAATCACTAGCTAATCGACTAGAGAACGGTCCAGGACGGACCGAAACGTCGTCGTCCCTTCACTTTCTAGTGTGTGGACTGGTCAACATGTTTCAGCAACGTTATTGTGACTTATCGCCTGCATCTAAATCACTGCTGAATTAGTGGACATGACAACACTCGTTGTCCATCAACCACTTTCAAATCTGCTTAGAGGACTCCCCCCCCCCCCCCACCGCCCCCCGATCTCAGAACAGTTATTGTAAAATCTATCATATATTTCCTTGAGTTTCCAAGGCAGGGGGTCGAGGCTCTCTCTCTCCCCCTCTGCCACCCAACACCATCTCTCAACCACCTCGCTCCTCACACAGATACAGGTGACATTTAGACGATGAATTCTCCCCTAAAAGCCCAGTTTCTTAAGTGACAAACCTGGCTGTTTGCTTCCTTTGGAGGGCAAAAAATATGACATATATGCAGTTTATGGCGTAAATGTGTAAACATCACTCAGGAGGAGGAGGAGGGGTGATGTCTCCATGACAACGGCGTCGCATCTTCCCTTCAACCGGTATTTAAATACTATATATCAAGTGAATGAGAAAGAAATGTCCAAAATCTGAACAATGTTGAAGTAAAACAAGTAGGAAGACGTGTTGCAACATCATCATGCTTATAAACTCTATGACCCAAGTATTAGGATATTTTGCATTATCAAGGTTCTAAATTTTTTTTTTAGTTTAGTAAAATATTTCTTTATAAATATTGAATTCCATGAGTTGAAACCCGGGGCTGAGTGCATTGGCATGTTGTCAATTTCTCTTGCAAATTCTACTATGCTCGTGTTGATATAAATTATATTTACAGGAATTTGGATATCACGCATAAAGAAGTTGTCCGGATCTACCACTTCCATGCTATTTATCGAAGTCTTTATTGTTATAACCATAACCGGCCACTGCATCACCAACCTCAACAAGGCCCTGAACAACATCAATACCAGCCTCCACACCCTCAGCCACAACATAACCATAACCAGGCACTCCATCACCAACCTCAACAAGGCCCTGAACATCATCAACACCAGCCTCCACACCCTCAGCCACAACATAACCATAACGAGGCACTGCATCACCAACCTCAACAAGGCCCTGAACAACATCAACACCAGCCTCCACACCATCGGCCACAACATAACCATAACCAGGCACTGCATCACCAACCTCAACAAGGCTCTGAACAACATCAACACTAGCCTCCACACCCTCAGAAACAACATAACCATAACCAGACACATCATCACCAACCTCAACAAGGCCCTGAACAACATCCACACCAGCCTCCACACCCTCAGCCACAACATAACCAGGCACTGTATCCCATTACAGGATAAGGATTAGGCATTGGGTGGGGTGGGGGAGGAAGGAGTGGTGCCCAGCAGCTAAGTTATCCTTACTTACTGACATATTTGACAATGGCCTAAGAATACAGTACACAAAGGGGATACTAATAAGGCAATGAAAGTATCAACTTAAAATTTCTGGTAAAATGAAACAAAAAAAAAAGTTTTGAATATAAAAGTTAATCACTAAAGAGGCATAGAAAACCACGACAATTCAACGATGTAGACGTGAGAGGATGAGCAAGATGTTAATATTCATAATATATTAAATACAAACATTTTGTACCATGAAAAATATTGATATAAAAATTTTATTACCAATATAGTAGTAAACAAAAAAAATTAAGTATTTTTTATTTTGTAAAAAGTATTAAGAAGTTTAGCACAAAAGTTTTTGACCTAAATTGTTAATAAAATAATTTTATTCATATAAAAAGAAACTTTAGTTACATTACAAATAATTATCTACGGGCTCACCATAGCCCGTGTTACTTGGATCTTTTTGTTCCAGGTAACGAATTTTTAATAGCAGCAACAGTTAAATTAGTTATAGAGTTGTTGCAATTTTTTTTAAGTGTTTCATTATACACATCAATTAAACTATGCAGTGATTAGGGATCACTTAGAGACTGTCTACTGCAGTAGTCGTCGCAGTTGCTACTATGTACCGTGTTCTGAGGTCAGTGGTTGTCACAGAAACTCACTTTTCAACAGGTGTTTCTTGTTGTTAGTGTTTTGGTCACGCTGGTGTTTCTTGTTGGTGTTTTGGTCAGGTGGCCACAGTGTACTTAATCCCAGTGACGTCAAGCACTAAGCAGGACCTCAGTGACGTCATGCACTAAGCAGGAACCCATTGACGTCATGCACTAAGCAGGATCCCAGTGACGTCATGCACTAAGCAAGACACCCTGTGACGTTATGCACTAAGAAAGACCTGTGACGTCATGTACTAAGCAGGACCCCTCATGAATGTTAGGACTGACATGCGAATGGACTCACTGCTCTGTGCAGTGATCATTGAAAGGCACTATTTAACACCGGCTTTCTGGTTGTTTCTTGAATTCAATAGCAATATCACAATATTTCTGCACACAACTAGACCATCACCTGAGGTATGCTGACCAGCAACACTGACATGATCGACAGATATAGATATACAACGACGTCAGACATAGCTGAAGCACTTTGCATGAAGCACTTAGTTAGGTACACTCTATGGTTGACATGTCTATGACGTTTACAGCATCCCAACTTCTTCTTCAGCTGATCAATGCAACTGTAGAGCAAGATTAGCTAGTCTCCCCTCGACAGGACATCCATCTTTCCTCTCTTCATGCCTCCAGATAATCTATACTCCTTGCAACATTGAGAATCAATTGCTTTGAAGATGAAGAGGAAGCATTATTTTTGGGACGATGAGAATTTTTTGTGTAATTACGCATTTATTTCTTACATTAATATTATGTTATTCACTACTGTATTAGTGGACATGAAAACACTCGTTGTCCATCAATCACTTTCAAATCTCCTTTGAGGACCCTCCACCCGAATGATCTCAGAACACGTCCTGTAAAATCTATCATTTATTTCCTTGAGCTTCCAAGGCAGGGAGTCGAGGCTCGCTCTCTCTCTCCGACCCAACACCATCTCTCAACCACCTCGCTCCTCACACAGATACAGGCGACATTTAGACGATGAATTCACCCCTGAAGGCCAAGTTTCCTAAATAACAAACCCGGCTGTTTGCTTCTTTTTGAGGGCATAAAACAGAACATGTATGCAGTTTATGGCTTAAATGTGTAAACATCAGTGAGGAGGAGGAGGGATGTCTCCATGACAACGGCGTCGCATCTTTCTTTTAAACAGTATTTAAATACTATATAACAAGTGAATGAGAAAGAAATGTCCAAAACCTGAACAATGTTGAAGTATAACAAGTAGGAAGACGTGTTGCAACACCATCATGTTTCCTAACTCTATGATCGAAGTATTAAGATATGTTGCAACGTCATCGGTCATCTTCCTTCTAAGCTCTATGACCCAGGATTAGGATATGTTGCAAGATCATAATGCTTCTAAATTCTATGACCAAGTATTAGGACATGTTGCAACATCATCATGCTTCTAAACTCTATGCTCAAATATTAGGATAAGCTGCAACATCATCATGCTTCTTAACTCTATGACCCAAGTATCATGATATGTTGCAACATCGAGGTTCTAAACTCTATGATCCAAGAATTAGGATATGTTGCAATAGCATGCTTTTAAACTCCTTTTATAATTTAGAATATAGATTAGAATAATATTTCATTATAAATATTGAATTCCACGAGTCTGGACCCGGGCCGAGTGCATGGAGATGTTGACAATTTCTCTTGCAAAATCTGCCTCGCTCGTGTTATATATTATTTTTACAGGAGTTTGGATAATATGATAATGAAGTTGTCCGGATCTTCCACTTTCATGCAGTTTATTGGTATAACCATAACCAGACACTGCATCACCAACCTCAACAAGGCCCTGAACAACATCAACACCAGCCTCCACACCCTCAGCCACAACATAACTATAACCAGGCACTGCATCCAATTACAAGATAAGGATTAGGGATTGGACGGGGGGGAGGAAGGATTGGTGCCCAGCAGCTAAGTTATCCTTGCTTACTGACAACTTTGACAAGGGCCTAAGAATATGGTACACAAAGCGGATATTAATAAGGCATTGAAAGTATCAACATAAAATTTCTGGTAAAAAGAAAAAAAAATTAAATATAAAAGTTAATCATTAAAGAGGTATAGAAAATCACGACAATTCAATGATTTGGGTGTGAGAGGATGAGCAAGAAAATAATATTTATTATTTATTAAATACAAACATTTTGTACCATGATAAATATTGATATAAAAATTTTACAACTAATATAAAAGTAAATACAAACTTTTTAGTTATTTTCGATTTTGTATAAAGTTTTAAGAATTTTAACAAATTTGTTTACATAAATTTTTAGTCAAATAATTTAATTTATATAAAAAAACTTTTAGTTATATTAGTTATGGAGTTGACAACACAAAAATTTTAAGTATACATTATACACATTAAACTATGCAGTGATTAGGGATCACTTTGAGACTGTCTACTACACTATTCGTCGCAGTTGTTAGAGTGGGGGACACTTAGCTACTGTGTACCATGTTCTGAGGTCCGTGGTTGTCACAGAAATTCACTTTTCAACAGGTGTTTCTTGTTGTTGTTTTGGTCACGCTGGTGTTTCTTGTTGTTAGTGTTTTGTTCAAGTGGCCACAGAGTACTTAATCCCAGTGACGTCATGCACTCACCAGGACTCCAGTGACGTCATGCACTACACAGGACCCCTGTGATGTCATGAACTAAGCAGGACCCTAGTGACGTCATGCAGTAAGCAGGACCCCAGAGACGTCATGCACTAAGCAGAACCTCTGTGACGTCATGCACTAAGCAGGACCCCAGTGACGTCATGCACTAAGCAGGACCCCAGTGACGTCATGGACTAACCACGATCCCAGTGACGTCTTAGATTAAGCAGGAATCCAGTGACGTCATGCACTAATCAGGACCTCAGTGACGTCATGCACTAAGCAGGATCACAGTGACGTCATGCAGTAAGCAGGAACTCAGTGACGTCATGCTTTAAACAGGAACCTAGTGATGTTATGCACTAAGAAGGACTGCAGTGATGGCATGCACTAAGCAGGACCCCAATGACGTCTTACACTAAGCAGGACCCCAGTAAAGTCATGCACTAAGCAGGACCCCCAGTGAAGTCATGCACTAAGCAGGACCCCAGTGAAGTCATGCACTAAGCAGGACCCCAGTGAAGTCATGCACTAAGCTGGACCCCCAGTGAAGTCATGCATTAGGCAGGACACCAGTGACGTCATGCACTAAGCAGGATCCAAGTGAAGTCATGCACTAAGCAGGACCCCAGTGACGTCATGCACTAAGCACGACCCCAGTGACGTCATGCACTAAGCAGGACCCCAGTGACGTCATTTACTAAGCAGGACCCCAGTGACGTCATGCACTAAGCAGGACCCCAGTGACGTCATGCACTAAGCACACTAATCAGGACCTCAGTGACGTCATGCACTAAGCAGGATCACAGTGACGTCATGCTTTAAACAGGACCCTAGTGATGTTATGCACTAAGAAGAACTGCAGTGATGGCATGCACTAAGCAGGACCCCAATGACGTCTTACACTAAGCAGGACCCCAGTAAAGTCATGCACTAAGCAGGACCCCCAGTGAAGTCATGCACTAAGCAGGACCCCAGTGAATTCATGCACTAAGCAGGACCCCCAGTGAAGTCATGCATTAGGCAGGACACCAGTGACGTCATGCACTAACCAGGATCCCAGTGACGTCATGCACTAAGCAGGACCCCAGTGACGTCATGCACTAAGCAGGACCCCAGTGACGTCATGCACTAAGCACGACCCCAGTGACGTCATGCACTAAGCAGGACCCCAGTGACGTCATTTACTAAGCAGGACCCCAGTGACGTCATGCACTAAGCAGGACCCCCAGTGAAGTCATGCATTAGGCAGGACACCAGTGAAGTCATGCACTAAGCAGGACCCCAGTGACGTCATGCACTAAGCAGGACCCCAGTGACGTCATGCACTAAGCAGGACCCCAGTTACGTCATGCACTAAGCAGGACCCCAGTGACATCATGCACTAAGCAGGACCCCAGTGACGTCATGCACTAAGCAGGACCCCAGTAACGTCATGTACTAAGCAGGACCCCAGTGACGTCATGCACTAAGCATGAGTCCAGTGACGTCATGCACTAAGCATGACTCCAGTGACGTCATTCACTAAGCAGGACCCAGTGACGTAATGCACTAAGCATAACCCCAGTGACGTCATGCACTAAGCGGAATCCCAGTGACGTCATGCACTAAGCAGGATCCCAGTGACGTCATGCACTAAGCGGAATCCCAGTGACGTCATGCACTAAGCAGGACTCCAGTGAGGTCATACACTAAGCAGGACCCCAGTGACGTCATGCACTAAGAAGGACCCAAGTGACGTCATGCTCTAAGAAGGAACCTTAGTGACATCATGCACTAAGCAGGACCCCAATGACGTCTTACACTAAGCAGGACCCCAGTAAAGTCATGCACTAAGCAGGACCCCCAGTGAAGTCATGCACTAAGCAGGACCCCAGTGAATTCATGCACTAAGCAGGACCCCCAGTGAAGTCATGCATTAGGCAGGACACCAGTGACGTCATGCACTAAGCAGGATCCCAGTGACGTCATGCACTAAGCAGGACCCCAGTGACGTCATGCACTAAGCAGGACCCCAGTGACGTCATGCACTAAGCACGACCCCAGTGACGTCATGCACTAAGCAGGACCCCAGTGACGTCATTTACTAAGCAGGACCCCAGTGACGTCATGCACTAAGCAGGACCCCCAGTGAAGTCATGCATTAGGCAGGACACCAGTGAAGTCATGCACTAAGCAGGACCCCAGTGACGTCATGCACTAAGCAGGACCCCAGTGACGTCATGCACTAAGCAGGACCCCAGTTACGTCATGCACTAAGCAGGACCCCAGTGACATCATGCACTAAGCAGGACCCCAGTGACGTCATGCACTAAGCAGGACCCCAGTAACGTCATGTACTAAGCAGGACCCCAGTGACGTCATGCACTAAGCATGACTCCAGTGACGTCATTCACTAAGCAGGACCCCAGTTACGTCATGCACTAAGCAGGACCCCAGTGACGTCATGCACTAAGCAGGACCCCAGTGACGTCATGCACTAAGCAGGACCCCAGTGACGTCATGCACTAAGCATAACCCCAGTGACGTCATGCACTAAGCATGAGTCCAGTGACGTCATGCACTAAGCATGACTCCAGTGACGTCATTCACTAAGCAGGACCCAGTGACGTCATGCACTAAGCATAACCCCAGTGACATCATGCACTAAGCAGGACCCCAGTGACGTCATGCACTAAGCAGGACCCAAGTGACGTCATGAACTAAGCAGGACCCCTCATGAATGTGAGGGCTCTGACATAAGAATGGATTCACTACTGTTTGCAGTGATCATTGTTAGTCACTGTTAAACACCTGCTTTCTGGTTGTTTCTTGAATTCGGTGAATGAACAGCGGTGAATTGCGTAATTATGTAAACATCAGTCAGGAGGAGGAGGAGGGTGATGTCTCCATGACAACGGCGTCGCAATCTTCCCTTTAACCCGTACTTAAATACTACATAGTAGGTGAATGAGAAAGCAATGTCCAAAATCTGAACAATGTTGCAGTGTAACAAGTAGGAAGACGTGTTGCAACATGTTTCTAACTCGTTTTTAAGTTTAGAATACAGTTTAGAAAGATATTTCATTATAAATATTGAATTCCATGAGCCTGGACCCGGGGCTGAGTGCATGGGCATGTTGACAATTTCTCTTGCAAAATCTGTCTCGCTCGTGTTGATATCAATTATATTTACAGAAGTTTGGATATCACGCATAAAGAAGTTGTCTGGATCTATCATTTCCATGCTGTTTATTGTAGTGCTTATTGTTATAACCATAACCAGGCACTGCATCAACAACCTCAACAAGGCCCTGAACAACATCAACACCAGCCTCCACACCCTCAGCCACCACATAACTATAACCAGACACTGCATCACCATCCTCAACAAGGCCCTGAACAACACCACCAGCCTCCACACCCTCAGCCACCACATAACTATAACCAGGCACTGCATCACCAACCTCAACAAGGCCCTGAACAACACCACCACCAGCCTCCACACCCTCAGCCACACCATAATCTGGGCTGGTTATGTTGTTAGACACTGCATCCAATAACAGGATAAGGATTTGGGATAGGACGGCGAAAGGGGTGGTGGAGGAAGGAATGGTGCCCATTAGCTAAGTGATACCCACTGACGACTGTGACAGTGACCTTAGAATACGGTACACAATGGGGATATTAATAGGGTATTCAAAGTATCAACAAAATTTATGTTAAAAATGAAACGTATGAATTATTGAATATAAAAGTAACCCATAAAGGTAGTACAGGAAACCCTGACCAACCTCGATAGTGTGGAAGGAAAAGCATTTTATTATTATTTATTACTTTAATATTATTAGATCGTTACAAAAATATTGATAATAGGGTTTGTTTAACAATATAAAATTAAAAAAAAATCAGTTTAAAATTAGTTTTTTATTATTTAATTGTTTTTATTTTAGCACAAAATTAACAAAAAAAATTTGTACTAAAAAATTATTTATATGTTTAGGCACTACTTTTATTACACTTCCAATACAATTTTATAAAACTTTATGTGTACAATATACACGCAAAAGATTAAACTTTACTTTCGATCGTGAGAAGGTATAACTTAGGTACTGTGTACTACAGTGGTTGTCACAGTTGTTAGAGTGTGGGGGGACACTTAGCTACTGTGTACCGTGTTCTGAGGCCAGTGGTTGATACAGAAACTCACCTTTCAACAGCTGTTTCTTGTTGTTGGTGTTTTGGTCACGCTGGTGTTTCTTGTTGTTGGTGTTTTGGTCACGCTGGTGTTTCTTGTTGTTGGTGTTTTGGTCACGCTGGTGTTTCTTGTTGTTGGTGTTTTGGTCACGCTGGTGTTTCTTGTTGTTGGTGTTTTGGTCACGCTGGTGTTTCTTGTTGTTGGTGTTTTGGTCACGCTGGTGTTTCTTGTTGTTGGTGTTTTGGTCACGCTGGTGTTTCTTGTTGTTGGTGTTTTGGTCACGCTGGTGTTTCTTGTTGGTGTTTTGGTCACGCTGGTGTTTCTTGTTGTTAGTGTTTTGGTCACTGTTACAACCCTTGAGACTTAGTACGGTTCTTTCCCCGCAGTGATTAATTATATTAAATCGGCCTTGCCAACAGGTCTCTAGGGGTAAAGGGAAAATAATACTGCATAACTTGGATTGTTGCAGTGTAACAATTAAGCAAAGTGCTTCTTTCTCAACTACAGAGTAATTAATTTGTGTCCTGTCAAACTTACGAGAGAAATAATAAACATTGACAGTCAAATTAGCATATTGTAACACATTAAACAATTTCTTTAAACTAGACATATGATCTACCCAATTCTTACTGAAAATCACAATGTCATCCAAATATGCCCTACAATCTGGCACATCCTTCAACAAAGAATTCATTAACTTCTGAAAAGTGGCTGGAGCATTCCTCCAGGTATCTGGTGATATCCCTTAGACAAGTCCAATTTAGATACAAATTTAGCATGACCTATAGTATCTACACAGTCCTCCAATAATGGTAAAGGATAAACATCAACTACAGTTACCTGGTTGAGTTTTCTATAATCCACTACTAATATCTACTTATCTTCTGGTTTTGGTACTAATAGACATGGTGAACTCCAGGAACTCTGACTGGGTCTAATGAACCCCATGTCGAAGATGATGATCAACCTCCTCCTGGATGATACGACGTTTCTCGGGTGTCACTCGATAAGGGTGTAGCCGAATTGGAGTTTCATTTGTCAGGTTAATGTCGTGAGTAATGAGAGACGTCTGAGTGGGGACCTCCCCAAACAAGTTAGCAGACATCTCCAATAGGTCCTGGAACTCTGCTCTCTCCTCATCCTGCAAATGACAATTCTTCCCCGGAACTGCTGGAATTAGACAAACAAGAATTACCATCTTCTTCTGCAACACTCGACTCTTCAGGATTTACCTCCTCAGCAACACAACAAGTCACATTACTAGGCCCACAATAAGCCTTCAACCGGTTTACATGTACACTCATGGTCTGTCGTTTCTGCTTGGGATGGCAAACTTTTTAAGTAACTTCCCCAAGACGTTTTACTACTTGATACGGTCCTGCAAATTTATGAGACAGACATACCCATGCGAGGCTTCAAGACCAATACCAAATCTCCTGGCTCAAAAACTCTGACTTTGGCCTTGAACCTCTGGTCATGTCTCTGCTCCATTACCTGTTGTTGTTCACTTAGATGTCGTAAGGCCAACTCCCTCGTTCTGGACAACTTGCTCTTTACATCCGTCAGGTAACGCTCACTCTGCCTGGCTGTAACATCTAACAATTTCTCATGTAACATCTTTACAGGTCCTCTCACCTGATGTCCGAATACAAGCTCGAATGGAGAACAGCCTAGGGCACTGTGCAATCCATCTCTTGCCGCAAACAAAACAATTGGTAAATTATCATCCCAATGTCTGGGTGAATCTTCCCCAGTTGCCTTCAACATTTTCTTGAGAGTTTGATGGAACCGCTCGATTCCCCCCCCTGACTCTGAGGATGGTAAGGACTGGAAAAATTATGCTTTATACCAAATGAATTACAAAAATGTTTAAAGGTGGTGGAACAAAATTTACTCCCATTATCAGTTTGAATTATACGGGGCATACCAAATAGTGAGAAAAATCGTTTCAACTGCTTTATAATGGTAGAAGTAAGTAAGTAATTATCAAAAGAAGGCACCAAACCGGGATGGCTATGTAGCACCAGCAAATATGCAAAATAATCAGAGGGCGCTAAATATCACCAAGGATGCCAATACGAGAACAAAAACGCATAAGGCGAACGATATCAAAAGTATCCGAGTCACCAAGAATTCTATCGAGGGACAGGTGACCGCGAGGGGCAGTCGGAAAGCAAGACACGCTCGTCCTGGAAGTCAGGACATTCAAGAAGGACATGCACGACCGTAAGAGGGACAATGCAACTAGGACAATAAGGAGCAGGGCGGCGCTCCATCAAGTGACCATGGGTTAAGCGAGTATGGCCAATACGCAACCTCGCCAGAGCTGTTTCCCACCGCCGGTTACGGTGGAAGGAGGACGGCCACGAGGAAACAACATTTAATAGTACGTAGCTTGTTACCAGTAACAGACAACCAAGAAGCCTGCCAACGGGAAAGGACTGAGGAATGGATAACCGGGTAAAAGTCGGAATACGGAATGCCTTTACGAGAGATGGGACAAGAGTGGACAGCTTCCTTGGCGGCAGCATCCGCACGCTCATTTAAAGACACACCAATATAGCTGAGAACCCAACAAAACTCAACCGACTTAAATTTACTGTGAACGAGAAACAGCCAATGCTGGATCTCGACAACTACTGGATGAACCGGATTAAAGGACCCGAGAGCCATGAGGGCACTACGAGAGTCAACAACAACTACAAAGGAAGACTGACAACGAGAAAGCAGGAGACGAAGAGCATAGAGAATAGCATAAAGTTCCGCTGTAAAGATGCTAGTCTCCGGAGGCAAGCAACACACATAAGTGCGATCAGGAAAAACAACAGAGTAGCCAACACCGTCCGCTGACTTAGACCCATCGGTGAAGACAGAAACGGAGCGGGAGTAAGAAGAAAAGTGCTCGAGGAAAAGGCGTTTTAGAACCGTAGGAGGGGTAAAAGCTTTAGTGATACGGGTCAAGGATGTACAAAACCGCGGAAGAGGGACCCTCCACGGGGGCAAAGAAGGAACAACACGAGGAGAAACATCAGAAATACGAACGGAAAGAATCCTGTAGGCGAGATAACCGGACAGAAAGAGGGAGGTGGTGAAGAGGAACAGGAACCGCAGGAGGGGTAAAAGTTAAAGCACGACAGAGGCGAGAGGAAGGATGTTGCAAGGACCGCACAAGATAGCGAAGACAGTAGCGATCACGGCAGTCCTGGAGAGACAGGAAGCCAGTGTCAACATACAAGCTAAGGATGGGAGTCGAACGAAAGGCACCAGAACCGAGGCACAACCTAGTATGGTGCAAAGCATCAAGACGGCGAAGAGTAGAAGGAGAAGCAGACGAGTAAGCAGGGCAACCATAATCGAGCTTAGACAGGACGAAAGAGGAATGTAAAGCAAGGAGAGTGCGCCTATCAGCCCCCCAAGAAGTATGGGACAAGACCCGAAGGAGGGTAAGGGCCTTAAAGCACTCAACAAGGAGGTAAGAGATATGGGGAGACCAAGACAAACGAGTGTCAAGGAATAACCCCAAAAGCTTCGCGGAATCTTTGTATTCAAGGGAATGACCATAAAGTGACAAAGAGGGACGAAGAACAACCCGTTTCCGCGTAAAAGTCATGGCACAAGTCTTAGAAGTAGAGAACTTGAAGCCATGATCTGTGGCCCAAGACGACACGGCATCAATTGCAAGCTGAAGCCGGCGTTGAAGGAGAGGCGAATTATCACCCTGACAACAAAGGGTAAGATCATCGACTTAGAGAGCAGAGAAGACACCAGAAGGAAGAGAGGAAAGAAGACCATTGAGGGCAACCAGAAAAAGAGTAGTGCTCAGAACACTACCCTGGGGCACACCTTCGTATTGCTGAAAAGAGGGAGAGAGAGAGCGGTACCAAGGCGCACCCGAAAGGAACGACGAGAGAGGAAGCCGCGGAGAAAGAGAGGGAGATGACCACGCAGGCCAAAAGAATGAAGTTGAGATAGGATATGATACGCCAAGTGGTGTCGTAAGCCTTTTCCAGGTCAAAAAGGACGGCAACAACGGAGGTCTTCGCAGCAAAAGCAGTACGAATATATACCTCCAAGTTCACCAGGACATCTGTCGTGCTGCGGCACTTGCGGAAACCAAATTGAGAAGGGGAGAGGAGGTGATGGTGTTCTAGGAACCACATCAGACGAACGTTAACCATACGTTCAAAGAGTTTGCAGACAACTTGTGAGAGCAATAGGGCGAAAGTCCTTAGGGGAAGTACCCAGAGACCCCGGTTTGCGAACAGGGAGGACAACGGCATCGAGCCAGTCCTCAGGGATTGACGACGACTCCCAGATCCAATTATACAGACTCAGTAAATACTGAGACGTGCTCGGAGGGAGATGGCGAAGCATCTCATAATGAATACCATCGGAGCCCGCCGCCGAAGAACCGCAGAGGGCCAGGGCAGAACGAAGTTCAGAGAGAGAGAAGGGATCATTATAGGGAAGCTGAAGATGAGTGCAGATATCTAAAGGACGAGACTCAAGGACAGGTTTACGAAGGAAAGATTGGGGAAGATGAAGACCAGAGCTAACAGAAGAAAAGTGGGAACCCAGTTCGGAAGCGACCTGCAACGGGTCCGCCACAAGAGTTTCATGGAGGTGAAGGACCGGTGAAACATCGGGAACGAACTTACCCGCTATCTTGCGGATACGCTTCCAGATCTGGGCCAGAGGGGTTTCGGACGTAATTGTTGAGACATAAGATGCCCAACATTCACGTTTAGCCGTACGGATGGCCCTACGGGCCACCGCACTCGCTTTCCGAAAGAAAAGAAAAGAATCGGTCGTCTGCCTACGGCGGTGCCTCTTCCAGGCTGCACGCTTACAGCGGACAGCCCGAGCACAGTCCGCATTCCACCAGGGAACGCACTTCCGCGGACCCCGAGAGGAAGAGCGAGGAATAGAGCGGAGGGCAGCGTTGAAGACAGTGTCATGAAAAAGGAGGAGAGCGCGAGAGAGAGGCAGAAGGGAGAGGTCAGAGAGCAGCACTGAGGGTAAATAGGGTCCAGTCTGCCTTAGCAAACTGCCACCTAGGGAAAGAGAGGGAAGGGCGAAAAGAGAAAAAGGAAACAAGGATGGGGAAATGATCACTTCCATGGAGGTCATCAAGAACCTGCCACGTGAAATCTAAGTAAAGAGAAGAAGAGCAGAGAGAAAGATCAAGACAAGAAAGGGTGCGAGTCCGAGAGTCCAAATGAGTGGGCTCACCAGAATTCAGAAGAGACAGGGAAGAAGAGAGGAGAAACGGCTCAAGGAGGCGACCCCGGGTATTCGTCAGAACGTCACCCCAAAGGGAATGACGACAATTGAAGTCACCCAGCAGGAGCACAGGCTCCGGCAAGGAGTCTAGGAGGTGTTTCAAATCAGGAAGAGAGAGCGGGACACTCAGGGGGAGATAAATGGAACAAACTGTGTACCATTTCCCCACAAAGATACGAGCAGCAGAACAATGGAGAGGCGAAGGAAAAAGTAAAGGAACAAAGGGAACATCAGCACGAATCAAGAGAGCAGAAGAATTAGAAGCCCCAGCAATGGCTGGGGGGGGGGAGAGAAAGGAATAGCCACGAAAACGACCAGGACGAGCACCAAGCATTGGCTCCTGGAGACAGACACAAAGGGGCGAAAACAGCGAAATCAGAAGTTGGAGTTCGAGGAAATTGGCGTAATAACCTCGAACGTTCCATTGAAGAATGGACAACGACGAGAAGAGAAAGGACAAAACCAGAGAACAAGGAAAAAACCAAGGCGAAAGAGCAACAGAGCACGTTAAAAAATATCAGGGTCAGCAAAGTCAGGGTTAGGGGGCATGGGTAAACTGAGCAAAGACGGAGGGAAGGAAACGGGAGAACAGATCAGAGGGGGGCGGGCGGGGTCCGGAGGAGGAGGAGGAGGAAGAGGAGGAGACAACGGAGAGGAGCAGTCAAGGACAGCAGCAGGAAAAGGGGGAAGAGAAAGAGGGGAGCGCACCCCAGCAAGAGCAGCAACCGAAGGGGAAGCATGGGCCAAAGAAACCTCCATAGCAGGAACAGGGGGCGCAATCACTGAAACGGAAGGGGAAGGAGCAACAGAACCAGACGTAGGAGCTGAGGAAGAAAGCGAAGCCTTCTTACCCGCAGGGGAAGAAGAAGGAGAGGAGCCAGGCTTACGCTTCTGACTTAAAGAGACCGGTGTCCCAGCAACTACGTACCAGGCAACGGATTCCAGTGTCTCAACAGGAGAAGCCGAACGAGAGCTCACACGACGGCCGCTAGGAGAGCGATGGACATCCGCCCGCACCGACAGGCGGTGGGGAGAGCCGATAGATGGAGGAAGAGGATGGGAAGGAGGATTGGAGGGGGACGAGGAAGAAGACACAGGAGACACGACAGACCGGGTAGAAGGGGAACCCCGGACAGAGGACCAGGAGGATCCTTCGGGAGAGAACCCAAAGGAACAAAGGAGGGAGCAGTGGGCGCATCAGGGTCCAAGGCCCGGAAACGGTTGTGAGTCTGAGGAAGGCGGGAAGGACGAGGAGAGGAAGAGCGCAACACGCGAGCATAAGAGATATTAGCATAAGGCGGGAGCCGGCGAACCTGGCGTCTCGTCTCAGGAAAAGATAAACGCTCCCGGTGCTTCAAGTGGAGGACGGCTGGCTCAAGCTTGAAATGGACACACGCACGGGAGAAGGTAGGATGGGCCTCACCGCAGTTGAGGCAACGAGCCTGGGGAGAAGTGCACTCCGACTTAAGTGACCTTCGCCACCACACAAAGGACAGAGAGAGACAGTCCCGGAGCAGCGGAGGGCACCATGCCCAAACCTCCAGCACTTGTTGCAGAGCCGAGGAGAAGGAATGTACTCCTGGACAGAGCACCTGGCACAAGCAAGAATGACAGAGGGTGGAACGGTTCTACCATCAAAGGTAATCTTCACAACCCGGAGGGGTTGACGGCGACTACCACGAGGGGGACGAGTAAACGTGTCCACCTGGAGAATAGAATGGCCCTGGGCAGCAAGGATATGTCGAATATCGTCGTGGCAGTCGCGCAGGTCCCGAACACCGGTCGCAACATGGGGCGGGAGCAAAATAGTGCCAACACTGGCATTCAACTGAGCGTTCTTCGAGACCCGAACAGGGGTCTCGCCAAGGCAGGATAAGGCAGCCAAGCAGGAAGCAGCATCCTGAGAAGGAGCAGCAACGACACGTGTACCGAGACGAGTGGGGTTGAAAGTAATGGAGGCATCCACGGAATCAACGAGATGTCGATGGAGGGAGAAATCGTCAGGAGGCGCAGAATCAAGAGGGAGGAGATCAAAATATTTGGCCCACGACACGGGACCAAACAAGGCTTGATAGGTAGCAGAACTGGAAGGAATCGAGCGAGGGCGGCGGTGAGAACCCCCAGAGAGAGAGGGGTTAAAAGGCGCAGTAGTTACAACTAGAGAAGGAGCCGCGCCAGGGGACGAGGTAGTCACCACTGGGGGCTTGGGGCTCGACCCAACCACAGAGGAGGGAGGGGAGCCAGGGGAAGGAGTCAGAGAGGCCAAAGGAGGAGCAAGGTCGGGGCCCAATGCAGCGGAGGCTACAGAACCCGGTCTTCCAATACGGACCGACTCGGGGGCTTGGTCGCCCACCCCACGAGCCTGAGAAGGTACACCAGAAGCAGCCGAAACCGGGGTTATCATCATGACGAAAAAAGAATTCATTCACGAATGTGCCCCCACACCCACCATGGAGCCACAATTAGAGGCAGGACACCCAACAAGAAGCTATCGCCGATCTTGCCGGGGCCTCCTAGGGGTGCGTCGTGAGTATACGCCCCACAAACGTCACCTTAAGAAACCGACAGTCCGTCGAGATCGGGTTCAGTGACGAAAGGGGGATTGACAATAAAAGGTTCCCCTCGCTCTCGACGTCAGGTACTACAGTTCTACGGGTGCAAGAGTATGCCTCCTCAAGCACCCGGGCGTCAAAATAGAAGAAGTCCAAGGGAAGAACCAGAACGAGCAAAAGGTCGGCAGGAAACGGCAAGCAGATAGGAGAAGAGGGGGGAGAAGAACGAAACAGAAGGAAAAGGAAAAGATGCCCAGCAGAATTGGAGAGGACGGCAGCAGGAGCACAAGGCTAGAAAAGGACAGGACTGTTCCAAGGAGCATCACACTCCGGCAGCCGTCCACTAAGCCCCCACACGGCGACAACGAGCTGAGCGGGGAGGGGGTATAATGGTAGAAGCTCTAATGTTACGTATTGCATATGCTTCAGGGAACCTGGTGGTCATACATAAAATTGTAAATATATACATATTTCCGGATTTGGTACGGGGTAAAGGTCCGACACAATCCAGTACCACATGAGTAAAAGGCTCCTCTGACACTACAATAGGATATAATGGTGCTCGTGGCACAGTCTGATTAGGCTTACCAACAGTTTGACACACAACACAATTGTGGCAATATCTGACCACATCTTTAAGTTTTGGCCAATAAAAAAGTTTACAGATCTTATGATACATACTGGTAATGCCTTGATGGCCTCCCATCAGGTCATTATGGGCAGCTTGCAATACCTGCTCCCTATGCTCTGTTGGCACAACAAGCTGGGTTTTAGACTCGCAATCATCTGATGAGGGAGTTCCTGATGGTCTCCATCTTCTCATCAGACATTGATCCTTGAAATAACAACCCGTACTCTCCTCCAAAGTATCAATGGAGTCGGCTGCTTCTGCATAACACTCAGCAAGACTGGGATCAGTACTCTGTAACTTACGCAAAGTCTGGAACTCTACAGCTGGAGCGAGCGGGCAAGGAACTGGTACCTAGGCCACATCTTCCAGACCATCTGGGTCAGAATAAATTGGGGCTTTGGCACCAGCCTCACTCTCGACATCCACGTGAGCTAAAAATGTATCATCAAGGTCCACCTCCACCTCCCAGTCTGAAGGGGTCCTGGCCTCCAGAACATCCACCTTGGTAGTAGCAGGACTTGCCACATTCTGCTTACCCATGGATCTGGTCGCAAAACAGGCTGGATAAAGGACACCATCATCCGCATCTGGTTGAGCCAGTACTGCATTAGGTTTAGTATACATAACAGGACGATCGGTCCCACTAACTTGACACTTGTCAAAATCATTACCTACAATGATATCAATCCCAGGAATGGGCAACTGCTCACTAACTGCTACAGTGCACCAACCTGGTGTAATAGAAGAATTCAGGTTAACCTTAATTAATGGTACACGCTGGATATGCTCTCCAAGTCCCTGCAATAACACTACCTCTCCAGTGTCTTCTGTGCTAACAACAGTAAGAACACAGCGAGAAATTAAGGACTGGGAAGCACCAGTGTCCCTTAACAGCTGAACTGGTTTCCAGGTTCAACTAGTACATAATAGGGTTCCCGAATGTAGGTATAGATCAAAATTAGTCATCCACTTGGGCATGACTGGAGCAACATTGGCGTTAATGGTTTGCAAACCCCTACTCATAATCAGACCAGATGGTCTCAACTCAGGATGCAAAGCATAACAGGAGTTTACCACATGACCTCTTCTCCTGCAATGCGTACAATATCTGCTAGTGGTCGGAACAGCCGAACCCACTGCAGGCTTAATCACTACATTACTTGAGGTTGACAACCCTTTCTGTTTCTCAGATTTAGGCTTTACAGGAGAAGGGTTAAGGGGAGAAGGTGAAGTAGCTGGTCGAGTCTGGAAAACATGATTTTTATGAGCGTAATGATTAGTTTTAGCATTAAAATTATTAATTGGTGCTCTAAAAGGCACTTAAGTAAGTAGTTCATTCTCATTAGTTAGCTTGGCTAGTTTTATAAGATCAGTGGTTTGTTTATTTTCAGCCATAAACAAAGCTAATTTCTCTGGTAGACATCCCAATACTTCCTCAGTTACTATGAGGTCTCTCAGAGTCTCAAACTCTGTAATATTAAGTGCTTTAATCCATCTATTAAAGTGATTTAATTTTACTTGTACACAGTCAGAAATAGTCTGGTCATGTGCTCTTTTTAAACTACTGAATTTTATTCTATGTGCCTCTGGGATCTGCTGGTAGGCATTTAAAATACTTGCTGAACAAATTCAAAATCGAAAAAATTCTCAGCAGGGAAAGATGCAAATACCTCTTGAGCTTTACCCTTAAATTGTCCTTGTAAAATGCTAACCCATTGATCTAAAGGCCAGTTCATGCTGACTGCTAATTTCTTAAAATGCAAGAAAAATATTTCTGGATCTTCATTAAACTTAGGTAATACTACATGTTTACTGTACTTGGAAGAACTATTTGTACTCTCTGGATTATTACTAGTGTTACCTAGCCCTGCTGCAATTCTCTGCTGTTCCAACCTGTTATTATTTTAATCCATACTCAGCTGTATTTCTAATTGTTTAGTTTGTTACTCTGCTAGTTGTAACTGAGCCTCCAACATCTGTTGCTTTTGCTCCAACTCAAGTTGTTTTTGCTGGTTCTGCAACTCCAACCTCTGCTTGTCTGCTTCCAGCCTAGCCATTTCTAATTTAGTCTCCAACTTTAAGATTGCCACGTTGTCACTTGACTTCTTCTAACTCTCCCAAACACTCTTCGTCAAGTCTCTCCTCCATTACCAAGTGTGTGACAACTAACACTTTAGCTTTCAACATTTTACTGGAAACTGCTAGGTTCAATTTATCAGCCAGAACCAACAAACCAGACTTCTTTAAGTCTTTAATTTTACTCAAATTTGGCTGTTCCACCAGCGCAGCAACCTGATCCTCCATGGTTGGCTCAATTATCACAACTTAACACTTGAAACAACACTGAATATTATGCTTGGCCCCTGGCACAAGCTGAACACTTACCTCAAATCGTGAAGCGTTGAGAAGTTTTCACAGCAGCTCATTGAACAGATAATTTCACAGGCTTCATTAGGTGTCACTAGATAATCACAGAGTACCTAGGAAGGCAATTGCTATTAATAAATAGCACCGTCAATTGTACAAACATTATAGGGAATCAAGGTTTAAGCTCCCTGACAGTGGCCCTCATTTGTTACAACCCTTGAGACTTAGTACGGTTTTTTCCCCGCAGTGATTAATTATATTAAATCGGCCTTGCCAACAGGTGTCTAGGGGTAAAGGGAAAATAATACTGCATAACTTGGGGGAAACAATTTATCTACGCTAAAGGTGAGAAACACAACAATTAAATGGTACAGTTAATAACCAGAAATATTCTTTAGCATGAAATAATATATATGAAAAATCCTTATTGAGCAATGAGCAATATCACCAGCACATGAATTAATAATGGAATAAAAGTACAATCATCTAACTAGAGAATTAACCTAGTATTAGCTAAAATATCAGTAACCACGGACTTAACTTAAAATACATGTCTTCTCTCGACCAAAGCTGCCACGCCTCTGCCCAAATCCTGGCTTGCCAGGGTGGCGTCTTACCACACATGTCAATTAAACATCCACATAAACTATTGTGGAAATTATACTAACAAAATGTAGTACTAATATTCAAATCATTATTAATCGTAAGAGTATTAAATACTGTTACATTACTCAATATAATTTACTGACAAAAATAATAAGAATTAATCAAGGTTGAACTATAAACACTCGCTTGACATCAAGTTCCCACACTGGCCACAACCAAATATGGCCATCCCCCCACACGAGAAACTAACAGGAAAATACTTACAGAAGCCTCATACAATATAATGACACTCGGCACACTACAGCATGCTACAATGTATAACATTCAATAGTCTAATATCATACAACTAGATACTATACTAATTATAGAACAAGACAATAAAGTAATATAAGCATCAGGAATAATGTTAGAATCCTAGTAAGATTCGTAACAGTCAAGCTGGTGTTTCTTGTTGTTGGTGTTTTGGTCACGCTGGTGTTTCTTGTTGTTAGTGTTTTGGTCACGCTGGTGATTCTTGTTGTTGGTGTTTTGGTCACGCTGGTGTTTCTTGTTGTTGGTGTTTTGGTCACGCTGGTGTTTCTTGTTGTTGGTGTTTTGGTCACGCTGGTGTTTCTTGTTGTTGGTGTTTTGGTCACGCTGGTGTTTCTTGTTGTTAGTGTTTTGGTCACGCTAGTGTTTCTTGTTGTTGGTGTTTTGGTCACGCTGGTGTTTCTTGTTGTTGGTGTTTTGGTCACGCTGGTGTTTCTTGTTGTTAGTGTTTTGGTCTAGTGGCCACAGTGTACCTAATCCCAGTGACGTCATGCACTAAGCAGGACCCCAGTGACGTCATGCACTAAGCATGACCTCGGTGACGTCATGCACTAAGCAGGACCCCAGTGACGTCATGCATTAAGCAGGACCTCAGTGGCGTCATGCACTAAGCAGGACCCCAGTGACGTCATGCACTAAGTAGGACCTCAGTGACGTCATGCACTAAGCAGGACATCAGTGATGTCATGCACTAAGCAAGACCCCAGTGACCATGCACTAAGCAGGACCCCAGTGACGTCATGCACTAAGCAGGACCTCAGTGGCGTCATGCACTAAGCGGGACCCCAGTGACGTCATGCACTAAGCAGGACCTCAGTGACGCCATGCACTAACCAGGATCCCAGAGACGTCATGCACTAAGCAGGATCCCAGTGATGTCATGTACTAAGCAGGACCCCAGTGACGTCACGTTCTAAGCAGGACCCCAGTGACGTCATGTACTAAGCAAGACCCCACTGACGTCATGCACTAAACAGGACCTCAGTGACGTCATGCACTAAACAGGACCCCAATGACGTTATGCACTAAGCAGGACCCCAGTGACGTCATGCACTAACCAGGACCCTAGTGACTTCGTACACTAAGCAGGACCCCAGTGACGTCATGCACTAAGCAGGACCCCAGTGACGGCATGCACTAAGCAGGACCTCAGTGACGTCATGCACTAAGCAGGACCCCAGTGACGTCATGCACTAAGCAGGACCTCAGTGATGTCATGCACTAAGCAGGACCCCTCATGAATGTGAGGACTCTGACATGCGAATGGATTCACTGCTCTGTGCAGTGATCATTGAAAGGCACTGTTAAACACCGGCTTTCTGGTTGTTTCTTCAATTCAACAGCAATATCACAATATTTCTGCACACAACCAGACCATCACCTGAGGTATGCTCACCAGCAACACTGACATGATCGACAGATATAGATACACACGGATATCAGACATAGCTGCAGCACTTTACATCAAGCACTCAGTTAGGTACACTCTATGGTTGACAAGTCTAAGACGTTTACACCAACCCTACTTCTTCTTCAGCTGATCAAAGCAACTGCAGAGCAAGATTACCTAGTCTTCCCTAGACAGAACATCCATCTTCCCTTTCTTCATGCCTCCATGTAATTTATACTTTTTGCAACATTGTGAGAATCAATTGCTTTAAAGATGAAGAGGAAACATTAATTTAGGGAAGACGTGATTTTTTAGTGTAATTACTCATTTATTTCTTATATTAATATTATCTAATTCACTAATGAATTAGTGCACATGAAAACACTCACTGTCCATCAATCACTTCGAAATCTACTTTGAGGACCCTCCCCCCCCCCCCCCTCCCCGATCTCAGAACACGTCCTGTAAAATCTACCATTTATTTCCTTGAGCTTCCTGGGCAGGGGGTCGAGGCTCTCTCTCTCTCCCACTGCGACCCAACACCATCTCTCAACCACCTCGCGCCTCACACAGATTTTAGCGACATTTAGACGATGAATTCTCCCCTAAAAGCCCAGTTTCTTAAATGACAAACCCGGCTGTTTGCTTCCTTGGGAGGGCATAAAACATGACATATATGCAGTTTATGGCGTAAATGTGTAAACATCACTCAGGAGGAGGAGGGGTGATGTCTCCATCACAACGGCGTCGCATCTTCCCTTTAACTGGTATTAAAAATTCTATATAACAAGTGAACGAGAAAGAAATGTTCAAACTCTGAACAATATTGCAGTGTAACAAATGTGATGACGTGTTGCAACATCATCATGCATCTTAACTCTATGACCCAAGTATTAGGATATTTTGCAACATCTTCAACGTTCTAAACTGTTTTTTTTTTGGGGGGGGGGGTTTAGGAAAATATTTCCTTATAAATATTGAATTCCATGAGTCTGATCCCGGGGCTGAGTGCATTGGCATGTTGTCAATTCTCATGAAAATTCTACTACGCTCGTGTTGATATATATTGCTAAAAAAATGGTGCACATCCTTCCAATTAAAGGTTCTGTACCTGATACATCTGAGCAACCTTGCTGCATAGTTGCACAGCTGGAGAGGTATTTTTAACTAATTACCAGGGAATACCTTTAAGATTAGATGTAATTACTATTATTCATAAATTTAATTACTGTATATTATGTTTAAAACATTGGTGATTGATGTGATGCTCCTAAGAAGAACAAACATACAGGAGTTTGGATATCAAGCATAAAGACGTTGTCCGGATCTTCCACTTTCATGCTGTTTATTGTAGTGTTTATTGTTATAACCATAACCAGGCACTGCATCACCAACCTCAACATGGCCCTGAACAACAACAACACCGGCCTCCACACCCTCAGCCACAACATAACAATAACCAGGCACTGCATCACTAACTTCAACAAGGCCCTGAACAACATCAACACCAGCCTCCACACCCTCAGCTACAACATAACCATAACCAGGCACTGCATCACTAACCTCAGCAAGGCCCTGAGCAACATCAACACCAGCCTCCACACCCTCAGCCACAACATAACCATAACCGGACATTTCATCCCATTGCTGGGTAAGGATTTGGGATTGGACGGGGGAGGGGGTTGGGAATGGAATGATGCCCAGTAGCTAAGTGATCCTCACTTACTGACGACTGTGACAGTGGACTAAGAATACGGTTCTCAAAGGGGATATTAATAGGGTATTCAAAGTATCAACAGAAAATTTCTGGTGGAGTAAAATGTAAAAAATTGTGAACATGAAAGTTACCCATGAGGGCGATATAGAAAACGAAAAGACGACCGACTCAGAGTGGGAAGAAAAAAAAGATAACATTAATTACCACTGCTCGAAAACAATTTGTTTATAAAACCTAAATTATATAAAATACAAAATTATTTATTAGTACAGTGGTAAAAGCAAGTTTTAATTTTGTTTAATGTTTTAAAATTTAGAAAATTATACAAAAAACTTTTTTGAGCTTTTATTAACCGAAAAAACAATGTTTATATATTTAATACCTTAAGATATTTTAATGAGTTATTTTATATATAAATTTTTGAGTGTTCATAACAAAATAACTTTATCTCTACAGTAAGTAGGCATCATCTAGCAACTGTGTACTACAGTTATTAGCGTGTGGTATAACACTTACTGTGTACTGTGTTCTAAGACCAGTGGTAGTCATAGAGACTCGTGTTTGAACAGGTTGTTTTGGTCACGCTGGTGTTTCTTGTTGTTGGTGTTTTGTTAAGGTGACCTTATGCACTAAGCGTAGAGCCTGCAGGTGGTCACAGAATACTTAATCCCAGTGACGTCGTGCACTAAGCAGGTCCCCAGTGACGTCGTGCACTAAGCAGGACCCCAGTGACGTCATCTACTAAGCAGGACCCCAGTGACGTTGTGCACTAAGCAGGAACCTAGTGACGTCATGCACTAATCAGGATCCCAGTGATGTCATGTACTAAGCAATACCCCAGTGACGTCGTGCACTAAGCAGGAACCTAGTGACGTCATGCACTAAGCAGGAACATAGTGACGTCATGCACTAAGTAGGAACCTAGTGACGTCATGAACTAAGCAGGACCCCAGTGACGTCATGCACTAAGCAGGATCCCAGTAACGTCATGCACTAAGCAGGACCCCAGTGATGTCATGCACTAAGCAGGACCCCAGTGATGTCATGCACTAAGGAAAACGTCAGTGACGTCATGCTCTAAGCAGGACCCCAGTGACGTCATGCACTAAGCAGGACCCCAGTGACGTCGTGCACTAAGCAGGACCCCAGTGATGTCATGTACTAAGCAATACCCCAGTGACGTCGTGCACTAAGCAGGAACCTAGTGACGTCATGCACTAAGCAGGAACATAGTGACGTCATGCACTAAGTAGGAACCTAGTGACGTCATGAACTAAGCAGGACCCCAGTGACGTCATGCACTAAGCAGGATCCCAGTAACGTCATGCACTAAGCAGGACCCCAGTGATGTCATGCACTAAGCAGGACCCCAGTGATGTCATGCACTAAGGAAAACGTCAGTGACGTCATGCTCTAAGCAGGACCCCAGTGACGTCATGCACTAAGCAGGACCCCAGTGACGTCGTGCACTAAGCAGGACCCCAGTGATGTCATGTACTAAGCAATACCCCAGTGACGTCGTGCACTAAGCAGGAACCTAGTGACGTCATGCACTAAGCAGGAACATAGTGACGTCATGCACTAAGTAGGAACCTAGTGACGTCATGAACTAAGCAGGACCCCAGTGACGTCATGCACTAAGCAGGACCCCAGTGACGTCATGCACTAAGCAGGACCCCAGTGATGTCATGCACTAAGTACCCGCCAAACACACACCGAAACTACGACGTTGGTACAACGTTCAAACAAGTTTTAACACCTCCTAACTAGTTATAACAACCAATATACCAAGTTGTAACAACGTTCTAATACGCCATAAACACGTTAAGCCAAGATGTAACAACTTTATTACAAGTTGTAACAAGCGGAAAATAGAGACAGTTTAGGTTTGTGTTTCCAGGGTAGGACCCCAGTGACGTCATGCACTAAGGAAAACGTCAGTGACGTCAAGCTCTAAGCAGGACCCCAGTGACGTCATGCACTAAGCAGGACCCCAGTGATGTCATGCACTAAACAGGACCCCAGTGACGTCATATATTAAGCAGGACCCCAGTGACGTCGTTGTTACGGCCCGTTGGGTCGCAACTGGGTTCTCTGATGTTATTAGAGTTTGGGTATCCGGCCCCAAGTTAGTAGTGGTTTTCAAAGGGTGTGTTCCATAATGCAAGTAAATTAAAGGGGATGGTATACAAATGCACTAATTTAAATATATTATTTCACCACCACCATAAATATATATATCACAGTCACACGAGGGGAATAAATACACAATGTACAGAATTGACTTCCTCTGAAGACACAGGATGCTCCACGGTGCTCAAGATGAGTAGCCCTGGTTCTCCATCGTGGCCCACGATGAATCCTCTGATTCCTTCGGCGAATCTACCCCGGCCACAGGCCAGCCAAATCACAGTCCCACTGGGTGCACCGTTGTGGAGGCCTTCAACCACAAATCCAGCCTGTAGCTGGCAGGTTCCAATCAGCTCCGCTGTGTAGGCCACTCCACGACCGATACTAGGGTTGCGAGCCCTAGGCAGGAGCCTTGTGTGATTCCGCAGATCACTCTCCTCCCCACAGTGGCTAGTCTCTTCCACCAGCCAGCCCCCAGATACGACGATTCCTGGTACTGCCATGTCACAGGCAGGTTAACACACTCAACAGTGTTCGTCCGGGGGTGACTCACAGCTTCTGCAGCAAACACGTGGAGAGACTATGGCTGCCTTGGGTAGACTGCCTTAACGTCCAATACAGCAGTCCCAGGTCGACTCTGTAATCAGACATGTCATTAGTACTAGGGACACTCTAGGGCACCTCACTTACAGGCTTAGACACAAACGTCCACCTATCCACTCCATAGATGGCGTTGCTGTCTAAGCGCCACCTCACCAGAGGTCAGCAGCGGCTATGTTACGAGCTGATTAAGACGGGAAACCAGCCCCTGTGGCCGGTATATCCCGTCCTCACTAGATGGCGCTGTCCATTTGGAGGGGGTTTCAGGAGCTGACTCACAGATGACGTGGACGTCACTGCTCCGTGCTACGAAGCTGGGCTCGGTTCCGTAACAGTCGTGCACTAAGCAGAACCCCCAGTGACGTCAGGCACTAAGCAGAACCCCAGTGACGTCATGCACTAAGCAGGATCCCAGTGACATCATGCACTAAGCAGGACCCCAGTGATGTCATATACTAAGCAGGACCCCTCATGAATGTGAGGACACTGACATGCAAATGGATTCACTACTGTGTGCAGTGATCATTGTAAGGCACTGTTAAACACCTGTTTTCTGGTTGTTTCTTGAATTCGTTGAATGAACGGCGGTGAATGACGTATATGTGTAAACTTCAGTCAGGAGGAGGAGGGGTGATGTCTCCATGACAACGGCGTCGCAATCTTCCCTTTAACCGCTATTGAAATACTACATAACAAGTGAATGAGAAAGAGTTGTCCAAAATCTGAAGAATGTTGCAGTGTAACAAGGAGGAAGACGTGTTGCAACATCAACATGCATCCTAACTCTGTGACCCAACTATTAGGACATGTTGCAACATCATCATCATGCTCCTAAACTCTATGACCAAGTATTAGGATATGTAGCAACGTCATCAGTCATCATGGTTCTAAATTCTATGACCAAGTATTATGATATGTTGCAACATCAAGGTTCTAAACTATATGATCCAAGAATTATGATATGTTGCAACATCATCATGCTTCTAAACTCATATTTTTGTTGAGAATATAGTTTAGAATAGTATTTCATTATAAATATTGAATTCCATGAGTCTGGACCCGGGGCTGAGTGCATGGGCATGTTTACAATTTCTCTTGCAAAATCTGCCTCGCTCGTGTTGATATCAATTATATTTACAGAAGTTCGGATATTATGCATAATGAAGTTGTCCGGATCTTCCACTTTCATGCAGTTTATTGTAGTGCTTATTGTTATAACCATAACCAGGCACTGCATCACCAACCTCAACAAGGTCCTGAACAACATCAACACCAGCCTCCACACCCTCAGCCAAAACATAATCATAACCAGGCACTGCATCACCAATCTCAACAAGGCCCTGAACAACATCAACACCAGCCTCCACACCCTCAGCCACAACATAACCATAACCAGGCACTGCATCACCAACCTCAACAAGGACCTTAACAACATCAACACCAGCCACCACACCCTCAGCCAAAAACATAATCATAACCAGGCACTGCATCACCAACCTCAACAAGGCCCTGAACAACATCAACACCAGCCTCCACACCCTCAGCAACAACATAACCATAACCAGGCACTGCATCACCAACCTCAACAAGGCCCTGAACATCAACACCAGTCTCCACACCCTCAAACACAACATAACCATAACCAGGCACTGCATCCAATTACAGGATAAGGATCAGGAAATGGGCGGGGGGTTGGAGGGTGAGGAAGGAATGGTGCCTCAGTAGCTAAGTGATCCTTGCTCACTCACGACTATGACAGTGGCCTAAAAAATACGGTACACAAACGATATATTAATAAGGTATTCGAAGTATCAACATAAAATATCTGGTGGAATGAAACATAAAAACAGTTTGAAAATAAAATTTACCATTAAAGCAGTATAGAAAATGACGACCAGCCGACCCTATGAGTGCGGGAGGAAGCGCAGGATATTAATATTTATTACTTATTGAATACAATTATTTCTTATTTTACAAGTATCACTATATTACAATTTAATTACCAATATATAATGACAAAAAGTTTTAAATCTTGATTTTTTTTATTTATTAAATTTTAAAAATTTTAGCACAAAACTTAAGCCTTGCAATTGAAAAAAATTATTAATGATATAAATTGAACCTTTAAATTTATAGTATCACAATAACTCCACTCCGGGCTCACCATAGCCCGTGCTACTTGGAACTTTGTTCCTGGTAGCAAATCTTTAAAAACAATAATAGTAACAAACTGTTGTGAATTTGTGTTAATTCTTCAATTATACCATATTTTTTTAGTGTACGTTATACACATTAAACTTTGCAGTCGGCAGTGAGTAGGGATCACTTAGATACTGTGTACTACAGTGGTCGTCACAGTTGTTAGAGTGTGGGGGGACACTTCGCTACTGTGTACCATGTTCTGAGGCCAGTTGTTGACACAGAAACTCACCTTTCAACAGGTGTTTCTTGTTGTTAGTGTTTTGGTCACGCTGGTGTTTCTTGTTGTTGGTGTTTTGGTCACGCTGGTGTTTCTTGTTGTTGTTGTTTTGGTCACGCTGGTGTTTCTTGTTGTTGGTGTTTTGGTCACGCTGGTGTTTCTTGTTGTTAGTGTTTTGGTCACGCTGGTGTTTCTTATGTTGGTGTTTTGGTCACGCTGGTGTTTCTTGTTGTTGGTGTTTTGGTCACGCTGGTGTTTCTTGTTGTTAGTGTTTTGGTCACGCTGGTGTTTCTTGCTGTTGGTGTTTTGGTCACGCTGGTGTTTCTTGTTGTTAGTGTTTTGGTCACGCTGGTGTTTCTTGTTGTTGGTGTTTTGGTCACGCTGGTGTTTCTTGTTGTTAGTGTTTTGGTCATGCTGGTGTTTCTTGTTGTTGGTGTTTTGGTCACGCTGGTGTTTCTTGTTGTTAGTGTTTTGGTCAAGTGGCCACAGAGCACTAAGCATTGAGCCAGCAGGTGGCAACAGAGCAGTAAGCCTTGAGCCTGCAGGTGGCCACAGAGCAGTAAGCCTAGAGCCAGCAGGTGTTAACAGAGCAGTGAGCCTAGAGCCAACAGGTAGCCACAGATCACTAAGCTTTGAGCCAGCAGGTGGCAACAGAGCAGTAAGCCTAGAGCCAGCAGGTGGCCACAAAGCAGTAAGCCTAGAGCCAGCAGGTGGCCACAAAGCAGTAAGCCTAGAGCCAGCAGGTGGCAACAGAGCACTAAGCTTTGAGCCAGCAGGTGGCAACAGAGCAGTAAGCCTAGAGCCAGCAGGTGGCCACAAAGCAGTAAGCCTAGAGCCAGCAGGTGGCCACAGAACACTAAGCTTTGAGCCAGCAGGTGGCAACAGAGCAGTAAGCCTAGAGCCAACAGGTAGCCAAAAGGGGAGAGAACAGCCCAGAACCTCAATGCTGTTCAGTACAATGCAATAATATACAGGATAAGATACCCATTAGGGCGAGCCTTGAAGTGTGGACAGCTGAAGAGAAGTCGGTGAGAGGAAGTGCTGAAGTTGTAGAGAAATGAGCCAGGGCTCGACCCAGCTGCTGTTTTGAGTCGATGCTGAAACAGCCCCACAACTGGCTAGACTTTGAGTTTGGCCCAGAATGGACGGCAGCGGCGGTGCTTCTTCATTCTAGGTGGAGATAGTCTGTCTTCTGGTGGTGTCTTCTTTCTTCTTTCTTGTGTCTTCTTTTTTCTTACTTCATAATTTTCTTCTTCCTTCTCTGTTGTCTTTGCTGTATGCTGTGAGCATGTAGGTCCTGTAGGTCAGGACGGAGGAGGTTTGGTAGAAGAGTGGACTCGTCGCACTCAGTTAGGATGGCAATTGCAGGAACGGGGCTCCCATTTTTCTGTTCTGGATACTGCTCTCGAAGTTCTTTATATTGCTGGTTGTACAGTTTGCTGCTAATTTTTCCAAATTCGGGAGATCCAAAAGCGGTTTTGCTTCGTTGCAGAGCCAGGTCTTGCATAGTTAAGAAGTTCGATGCCTCTGGTAATTAAGCTTCACCATCAAAAGAAGCAGTAGAATCATCAGCAGATGATAAGCGGAGGTCAGGTGATGAGTAAGTTTTTTTCTAGTACTGGAGAACTTTTCATTGAGTCAGTTGAGACGTCATGCTGAGGAGGTATAGGATTGTCTGGAGAGGCAGCTTGCAGAGGTGGTGCAGTTGTAGCAGGTTGCAGAGGGTGGGAATCAACAGGTAGGAGATCTGTCAGTGCAACTGGAAAAATGGCGATGTCACTGCTGAAGTAGTAGTTGCTGAAGTCCTAGCGGTGGCAGTGGTTGAAGCTGTATTCGTGGAGAGTTCCTCAGGGACATTAAATGTTGGAAGGTCATTGAAAGCATATTGGATGCTTAGAATTCGAACGAATTCCTTGCAGTTCGTGCCTGCCATCTTTTCAGCCAGACGAATGAGTCTACAGATAGTACCATGATGAATGTTGGGGATACCAACTGGTGTGGTGAAGGCTGGCTTGTCGATTGGCCAGAGAGGGGTTGTGGCTGAGTCGATGATTGGTTGGCGGACTGCAAGCCAGTCCCCCATTGGCTTGCAGGCTGTGCAGAAGCTCCGTCCACACCCAAATTTCAACGTGCTGCTTACACGTTGAAATTTGGTAGTGGACGGCGATTGGCGTTGGTCTGCCTGGCATCGGACACCTCCTGTATTTGTTCACGTCGTCCGGGGCTCCCAGCGACGACGACAGGATGTTCGCCATCACAGAGAAGACAGTGAAGATATTTGTTGGTGCAGTTTTTGAAGTGGTGGTTCTCGGCGCACTTGCTGCACCGTTGGTCCTGAGATGTACAGTTCTTTGTGAAGTGCTCATAGCTATAGCTATAGCACTTGTAGCATTGCTGAAGCCAGTAATAGTGTTCTTTGGTGATCGGTCGAGGTGTACTGGCGATTCCAAAGCACCAGAAGCCGTTGTTAGCTGTTAGCCGTTGTTAGTGGGGGCCTCGTAGCCTGGTGGATAGCGCGCAGGACTCGTAATTCTGTTGCGCGGGTTCGATTCCCGCACGAGGCAGAAACAAATGGGCAAAGTTTCTTTCACCCTAAGTGCCCCTGTTACCTAGCAGTAAATAGGTACCTGGGAGTTAGTCAGCTGTCACGGGCTGCTTCCTGGGGTGTGTGTGTGTGTGTGTGGTGTGGAAAAAAAAAGTAGTTAGTAAACAGTTGATTGACAGTTGAGAGGCGGGCCGAAAGAGCAAAGCTCAACCCCCGTAAAAACACAACTAGTAAACACAGACAGCTTCCTCAGGCGATGTGAAGGTCACCTTCATGGTGGAGTGTTGGCTGTCGTTTATAGGAATGAACTTGACAGAGACAGCGGTCAAGGAAGTGTTCTGCTCGTTAATGCTGGTGATGACGTTGGTGACAGCTTTTTCAGGGAGTAGTTAGCACTGTCTGTACTGCGAAGTAGGGACGTGGTGGGGGTTGAACACACCCTGAAATGCTGCGGCACTGCTGAGCAACAGTTGGGGTTCTCCATCGTCGACGACGTCCAGTGGTGCAACAAGGGTTTTAGTGGTGATCAGGTCCAGGATCTCTGACAGGGTTAAGGTCCGGTCCCCTCTGAATTGCACCTTGATCAGGTAGATCATGGTACACAGGCTTAGTATCAAATGCCAGACGGTTGTAAGAGGCCTTCCGTCTCTTATCAGTATAATGTACAAGATTTTGGATGAGGTTTGACTTCCTAATGAATAGTGCTCTGAAAATTTAGTGCCATATTACACTGTTGCACTAATATTATGTTAATTACTGAGGTTCTCATTTAATGGAGACTAAGTGTAACAAGAGAACCCTAACATCAACTTATGTAAATGCTGATTTAATATTTTCCCAACTATGTTGACAGCTCTTGTTTGATGAGAAAATGCAAAAGTTTGTAGAGAATAGAGGGAGAGAAGAAGAGAGGGGGAGGGAAGGAGAAGATGAAGAGAACAGTGATAATGATTCGGGCTGCTACAGATAAGTGATTTCAGTGAAGTATTCTCTTTACATTTACCTGAAACTTTGTTTCGTGACATTCTAAACATTTTTACAGCGATGTATAAATTTAAACAATGTAACAGTTTTTGGCCCTCGATAATATAATTATTCTTTTTAATTGTTTATGCCTCCAAAATCTAGAAAATGGATATTATTTTTTAGAAACTTGCCTGAGAGAGCTTAGGGAAGATGACTAGGGCAAAGTTCTAAGGCAAGTTTTAAGGCTTTAAGGCAATAATATACATTTTTCCCTACATTGGAGGCATAACAAATTTGAGAACAATACACACTCAGCTACTCTTCCTAACGCTTCCCAACGTCAAGAAACTGTCATAATGAAGTGCCCTTATCCTAACCTACCAGAGGACCCATAACTGAAAACTGGACATTACGTCACTTTAGGCAGCCGCTTCTATTCTCCAGTACGATTACTTTTGGTCTTAGGTAGACTATACGTCAAAATTCGACTATCTGTTAGGAGGACGGCCTGATACGCTACCCAGGGAAAATGGCTGTAATGTTACAGTGTATTATGTAATGAGGCTGGTGTCAGGCTCTGTATTTTAATGAATTATTTCCGTTAAACACGACGGTGGAAAGTAGAGCAACTTCACAGTACTCAGTGCCACATTTAGGGTCACGTGACCAAGTACTGACAGTGAGAGATGACCAGTGACGTCGTACACTAAGCAGGAACCTAGTGACGTCATGCACTGAGCTGAATCCAAGTAACGTCATGCACTGGGCAAGACCCCAGTGACGTCATGCACTAAGCAGGACCCCAGTGACGTCATGCACTAAGCAGGACCCCAGTGACGTCATGCACTAAGCAGGACCCCAGTGACGTCATGCACTAAGCAGGACCCCAGTGACGTCATGCACTAAGCAGGACCCCAGTGACGTCATGCACTAAGCAGGAACCCAGTGACGGCATGCACTGAGCTGAATCCAAGTAACGTCATGCACTGGGCAGGACCCCAGTGACGTCATGCACTAAGCAGGGCCCCAGTGACGTCATGCACTAAGCAGGACCCCAGTGACGTCATGCACTAAGCTGAATCCAAGTAACGTCATGCACTGGGCAGGACCCCAGTGACGTCATGCACTAAGCAGTACCCCAGTGACGTCATGCACTAAGCAGGACCCCAGTGACGTCATGCACTAAGCAGGACCCCAGTGACGTCATGTACTAAGCTGAATCCAAGTAACGTCATGCACTGGGCAGGAACCCCGTGACGTCATGCATTAAGCAGGACCCCAGTGACGTCATGCACTAAGCAGGACCCCAGTGACGTCATGCACTAAGCTGAATCCAAGTAACGTCATGCACTGGGCAGGACCCCAGTGACGTCATGCACTAAGCAGGACCCCAGTGACGTCATGCACTAAGCAGGACCCCCTCATGAATGTGAGGACTCTGACATGCGAATGGATTTAAAACTGTGTGCAGTGATCATTGTAAGGCACTATTAAACACCTGCTTTCTGTTTTTTTCTTGAATTCGGTGAATGAACGGCGGTGAATGACGTAAATGTGTAAACATCAGTCAGGTGGAGGAGGGGTGATGTATCCATGACAACGGCGTCGCATTTTCCCTTTAACCTGTATTTAAATACTACATAACAAGTGAATGAGAATGAAATGTCCAAAATCTGAACAATGTTGCAGTGTAACAAGTAGGAAGACGTGTTGCAACATCATCATCCTTCTACGCTCTATGACCTACCTTGAGGTTACCCTGAGCTGCTTCCGGGGCTTAGTGTCCCCGCGGCCCGGTCGTCGACCAGGCCTCCTGGTTGCTGGACTGATCAACCAGGCTGTTAGACGCGGCTGCTCGCAGCCTGACGTATGAGTCACAGCCTGGTTGATCAGGTATCCTTTGGAGGTGCTTATCCAGTTCTCTCTTGAACACTGTGAGGGGTCTGCCAGTTATGCCCCTTATGTGTAGTGGAAGCGTGTTGAACAGTCTCGGGCCTCTGATGTTGATAGAGTTCTCTCTCAGAGTACCTGTTGCACCTCTGCTTTTCAACGGGGGTATTCTGCACATCCTGCCATGTCTTCTGGTCTCATGTGATGTTATTTCTGTGTGCAGGTTTGGGTCCAGCCCCTCAATTATTTTCCACGTGTAAATTATTATGTATCTCTCCCGCCTGCGCTCAAGGGAATACAGATTTAGGCTCTTTAGCCGGTCCCAGTAATTTAGATGTTTTACTGAGTGGATTCTAGCAGTAAAGGATCTCTGCACACTCTCTAGGTCAGCAATTTCTCCAGCTTTGAAAGGGGCTGTCATTGTGCAGCAGTACTCCACTCTAGAGAGCACAAGCGTTTTGAAAAGTATCATCATCGGTATAGCATCTCTAGTGTGAAAAGTTCTTGTTATCCAACCTGTCATTTTTCTTGCAGTTGTGACGGCTACTTTATTGTGTTCTTTAAAGGTAAGGTCTTCCGACAGGAGTACACCCAGATCCTTTGCATTGCCTTTTCGTTCTATGTTATGATTTGACTGAGTTTTGTACGTGGTTTCTGTTTTTATATTTTCCATTTTTCCGTAGCGCATGTGCTGGAACTTATTCTCGTTAAACACCATATTATTTTCTGTAGCCCATAGAAAGACCTGATCTACATCTGATTGGAGGTTTGCCGTGTCCTCTATGTTGCCAACTCTCATGAAAATCCTAGTGTCATCTGCAAAGGATGATACAGTGCTATAGGTTGTGTTCTGGTCTATGTCCGATATGAGGATGAGAAAAAGTACTGGAGCAAGCACAGTACCCTGAGGGTCTCAGCTCTTCACGGTTGATGGGCTGGATTTTATTTTGTTGACTATTACACATTGGGTTCTGTTAGTCAGGAAATTGTAGATCCATCTGCCTATTTTCCCGGTAAATCCTTTTGAACGCATTTTATGTGCAATAACACCATGGTCACATTTATCAAAAGCTTTTGCGAAATCTGTGTAAATTACATCAGCGTTTTGTTTGTCTTCCATAGCATCTAATGCCATATCATAGTGGTCCAGCAACTGCGACAGGCAAGAGCGCCCTGTTCTGAAACCATGTTGTCCGGGGTTATGGAGATGCTGTGATTCCATGTATTTTGTGATCTTACTTCTTAGCACTCTCTCAAAAATTTTTATGATGTGCGATGTTAGTGCTAACGGTCTGTAATTTTTTGCCTCTGCCTTATTTCCTCCTTTATGGAGTGGTGCTATCTCTGCTGTTTTTAGTATGTCAGGGATAACGCCAGTATCTAGGCTTTGTCTCCACAGAATGTGAACGGCCTGCGATAGTGGTTTTTTACAGTTCTTGATGAATATGGAGTTCCAAGAATCTGGGCCTGGTGCAGAGTGCATAGGCATACTGTTTATGGCTTCTTCAAAATCTAGTGGGGATAGGGCGACGTCTGATATATGATTTGATGTTGGTATCATATCCATGAAAAATTCATTTGGGTTATCAATCTTTAGTGCATTTAATGGCTCGCTGAAAACAGAGTCGTACTGCTTCCTCAGAAACTCGCTCATTTCTTTGTTGTCATCGGTAAAAGTTCCATCTCCCTTTCGCAGGGGCCCGATACTAGATGTGGTTTTTGATCTTGATTTTGCATAGGAGAAAAAATATTTCGGATTTCTCTCTATTTCACTGATGGCCTTTTGCTCTCTTTGCCTCTCCTGGGTTTTGTATGATTCTTGTAGCTTGAGTTCAATTGTTTCTATTTCTCTACCTAACCTTCTTCGCCGTTCTTGAGATAGGGTGCGACTCTCAAGTTGTTCCGCGATTCGTTTTCTTCGCCTATATAGGGAACGACGTTCCCGATCCAATCTGCATCTCTTTCTCTTTTTTCTTAGGGGTATGCGGTTTGAACATATTTCTAGTGCTACTGAGCTTATTTTTTCCAGGCACTGGTTCAGGTTTGCATTTCCTAGCTGTTCTTCCCAGTTTATTTCTGTGAAGTCCTGGTTTATTTGCTCCCAGTTTATCCGTTTATTATTGAAGTTGAATTTGCTGAAATCTCCTCCACCGGGAATCTGGACTGGTTTTGAAGGTCCATTCCCCATGGTTGTCAGAACTTCAATTAAGTTGTGATCTGAGTAACAGGTATTTGTAATCATTATGTTCCCGATCAACTCATCATTATTAGTGAAAATGAGGTCCAGCGTGTTCTCCTTCCTAGTTGGTCCTACTATTTGCTGGTTTAAGGCAAACCTATCGCACATCCGTAGCAGGTCATTTGCATGTGCCTGTTCATTTAGGCTACTTCCTGGTATTCTTTCTGATATTACTGTATTAGCCAGGTGTTTCCATTTCAGGTGCCGTAGGTTGAAGTCCTCAAGCAGGATGATGTTCGGAGCTGGATTTGTGAGGTTTTCCAAGCAGTGCTCTATTTTCATTAGTTGGTCTTTAAACTGCTGAGGGTTTGCCTCCGGTGACTTATATACAAGGACAACAACTACATTTAGGATCTCTATTTTGACTATCAGAACTTCCGCCATATCATTTGAGGTGTTTAGCAGCTAGGTACAGATGAGTGTGTCTTTGATGTAGAGGCTGACCCCACCCTGAAGCCGGTGTTTCCTATCACATCTGAAGAGATTGTATTCTGAGATCCATATTTCACCATCAAGGTAGTCCTTTGTGTGAGTTTCCGTTAGGGCTGCAAACACTGCATTTGCCTCATGAAGGAGACCATCTATAAAGTGAACTTTGTTGGATTTGAGTGTTTTTATACCCTGGACGTTGGCAAATATAAATGATGTTATCGTGTTAGTGGAAGTGCTGGATGCTTTACTTGGTGTTAATATCTGAGGCTCTGGTAAGGAGGCCACTGTGTTTGCGTCCTCTCTAGCATTTGACCGAGTTGGTGGTAGAGTCTGGTCATTTTTAGCCATTCTTCTCCTCCTCCTCTTGCTAAAAAATTATCCCGGTCGATGGAGTAGTGGCTGTTTTCATAGTGGTAGTCTGTCTGTTTTATTCGCCTGGTACCTCTTATATGAAAAGCTGGACATTCAGCATTGAAGCACTCTTTCCTGTTCAAAGAGTTCTTGCAAATTTCTGGGTGAAAGAATTCACAGCTTTTGGTACATTTACCTGTTTTGAGGAGGTTTCTGCACTTTCTAGGGTGATCGTATGTACATGTTCCATTTATTCTTCCCGATTCCCCATGCTTACAGGTAGCCCATTTGTAATACCAACAGATTTTGGGGCCATGTTTTGTTTGTTTCCCTTTGCCAGGGACCGCACTCTGCTGCGGCGTCCCCAACACTGTGCCCTGCTCTGGTGCCTGTGACACCGCGCTCTGCTCCGGGGCCTGTGACACCGCGCTCTGCTCCGGTGCCTGTGACACCGCGCTCCGCTCCGGGGCCTGTGACACCGTGCTCTGCTCGGGGGCCTGTGACACCGTGCTCTGCTCGGGGGTCCCCGACTCCGCGCTCTGCTCAGGCGTCGCCGACTCCGCGCCCCGCTCAGGCATCCCCGACTCCGCGCCCTGCTCAGGCATCCCCGACTCCGCGCCCTGCTCAGGCGCCGCTGCCACCGAGCTCTGTGCCACATCTGGTTGTACCTTGGTGTCATGCACAGTTTGTTTGAAGACATTAGAAATTGCTATGCAGGCATTAATTAGTAATTCTCTGTTTTCGGCGGGAGTTTTATCCAGGATTTCCATCAATTTCAAAAAAGTTACATCATCCTTTTTGCAGAGCCAGTACACAGAGTGATCACTGGGACCATTTCTCCTTGAATTGTTAGTCATGTTGGCACATTTTTTGTGTATGGCTGCTGAACAGAGTTGGCATTGAAAGCTCTGTTGGTAATCTACCTTCATGTTGCATTCTATGCACGTTTTTATCAAAGCCATTTTTAGAAACTTCTGTTCAGTGGTGATGGTCTTACAAGGTCTTACAAAGTGGGGTGTTGACCGTTTGGGGTTGACCGTGGGTATTGACCGTGGGTGTTTACCAACTTGAGACAGGCCTGGAGGAGACTGTATGGACGGCCAGTGTTGCTAGCACGTGCCGCACTCTTAATTTGTTTTGTTCACTTGTTAGATTACATTACTTGCATTTTCCCACTAGTTATCTTACAGCGGAGGCGTCTAGTTTCTGTGTCTGGGCACTAGTTACCTGAGTACGTTACACTATTTGAAAAAAATACACACACAGAGGGTACTGGGGTGGGCCTACCTCCAAATGGCCCTTGTTTACATACACACGACGGAATTATTTTGTGTATAATTTGTTCACTTGATATTAAAATATGGTATCTTAATTTTTGTTATAATAGAGACATGTTTTGCATAGAGAGCTTAGCACTATGGGCACTGATTACTTGATGTTTCAATAGCGAGAGATGTGATTTATTGACGACTTGGCAACTATCGCCTAAGGCCTCCTGGCACCACGAGGGCAGGCCTTGACTACACACGAATTTCACTTATTTTTCCTTGAACACAAACGGTCGGATGGTAATCACTATGATATATTGGTTAATATGTTGAGACACTTTAAAAGTTATCTGACTGTGTTTAGTTCCTGTATCACTGAAATGTCCCTAGATATATATTTTTTTAAATTTTGCCCCGAGGGGCGAGTTTATTGGGCAGCGCCACTCATCTTGTGAGTGGACACACCGCCATAGCAGCATGTACAACACTCCCCAATAGGAAGAAAACCCGCTGGGTTGTTCATCCTGTCACTTGTACCCAGACACAGCTGGGACTTGCTTAACTGTCTCAAGTGAACAGCTCCTCAAACAAGAAGATTAACACCTATCAACCCTTGAAAGCTTACGTTATCTTGCGGGTGCAAAATGGGGAAATCTTTTAAGAACAGCATCAATATTTGACAAATAGTGTTTTCCTAACTCAAACAATGTGGGGTTTATTATTCTACACATATTTCTGATATCTCTCAGGTGTTCACATTCACGTAGATAGTGGTCAAGGCGGTGTCCGTCACTCTCACCACAGATTCTGCAACTTCGCTGATCAACTGTTGTTTCCATTCCATACCTCCAAGGATATTTGTATCCAAGACGGATTCTTGCTATTACTGATTCCCTCCCTCGTCCTCCTCCTCTTCGGCCATAACGATTGGGATTACCATCTGCAACCATGTTGTACCATCGTATAGATTCACTAGTTTGTGCTTCTATCCTCCTTTCCTCAGTTACATTGTCACGGTGATGTTGCCTGACAATACCTCTAATTTGTAGTAGAGTCTTGGGTATGAAGTATTCAATATGGTCTCCTTCAGCGCCTTCAGCAGCCAGCACATCTGCTCGTTCATTTCCACATATTCCAACATGGGAGGGGATCCACAGAAACTTGATGACTTCCCTGATTGGTAAGTACTCTCACAGCTCTCTTAATTTCAGCGACTATTGCAAGATTTTCTGCCCGATTTTTAATTAGGCTTTGCAGTGCTGCTTTTGAATCGGTGCAAATCACTGCACCATTAGTGTTCCGTTCAAGAAACCTTAACGCCATTACAATGGCAGTTAGCTCTGCTTGCGTTGAAGAGGCATAGTTCTCAATACGTGCTTTTTCTTCATTTCTGCGTTGGAAAGTATTATCCTTGATTACCCTGTATGCTGCACCAGCCCTGCCATTGACAGGATTAGATGACCCGTCAGTGTAGATTTGATCTAGTTCATCTCCGGCTTCTTTATAAATTTCCTCGAGATACTTGTGCCTCATTTCTTGTGGTATCATGTTGGATTTTTTCGTTGCCATTTCATTGATGATGATCTTGCATGAGTCATCCTCCCAGGGGAGCTCACGGGCTTGCTCAAGCAGGTGAAGTTCTTCGAGGTAGAAGACTGATCTGTGATGCCATTTTTTGCTTCTCCTGTTTCCCCCTGAAAGTAGCACAGAGCTCAGTTTTTTCTTAGCAATATCATTGTAATGGGGATCTCTGGCTATCCTAATTGCAAGCTTAGCATTCAGCTCCTGAATTCTGCTTTTAACACTGGGAAGGGACAACTCCTCTCGCAGATTAGACGTTTTGGCAGTTCTTGGAACTCCAAGAATGATTGTCATGGCTTCATTTTGAATGCTTTCAAGTCTTTTTATATCGCTTTGGGAGTAGGTGCACAGAACTGGTGCGGCATAGTCTATGACGGAGCGCACATAGGCTGTGTACATCATTTTAAGCACGGCAATAGAGGCTCCATGTCCATTCCAGGTCATAGCTTTCAGTGCCCTGAGTCGACTTTTGCATGTTCCTATGAGTTGATTAAGCTCCTCTTTCTTTCCCTTGTTAGAGCCGACAGTGACGCCAAGGTACCGATAGTGGTCAACCCATTCATGTGTTACACCATTAATTTGCAGTTCTTCATTTGCTCTCCGCTTGCGATGGGAGTATGCCTTCGTCTTGTTTGTGGAGAGAGTGAAACCGAGCTCAGTACATTTCCTTGCAAGGAGTTCAATGGACTGTTCAATTTTTCCCAAGGTGGGAGCTTGTATTAGGACATCATCTGCATATCCCACTTGTTGTGTTCCTTCCGGAAAATCAATATTTGCAATGACGTTCATTAGTACATTGAATAGTGTAGGGCTTAAGACTCCGCCTTGGGGGGTCCCGAGTTCCATATTCATTGTTCTGGAGACTGCTCCATTGAAGCAGACCTTAGCTTTCCTTCCTGTGAGGTAATCTTCAACCCATTTCATGAGTCTCCCCTTGACACCCATGCATGCAAGCTCGTCCAGGATCGCAATCCCCTGTGCTTTGTCAAAGGCTCCTTTGATGTCAACAAATACAGAGTACCTAGCCGTGTCATTAGCCAAGTAATTAACTATACAATTTGCTGTGCTCCGTCCTTTAACAAATCCATTGACCCCTCCCCTAACCTGCCTATTTTGTGCAACAGTCGGTTTAGGATGATCCTTTCAAGCATCTTGCAAGTGCATGACACGAGACTGATAGGTCTGTAATTGCCAGGGTCATTAGGCTTCGGTATGGGAACAATTATTGCGTGTTTCCATTGTGTGGGCAACATTCCACTTAGGAATGACTTGTTAAACAGGTGGGGTAGTGGATTCCCAGACACTTCACACAGTGCATTGAGTATGTCGTAGGTGACGCCATCTTCACCAGGTGCTGTACTTTTACCCTTTTTCATAGCGCCCCTTACTTCTTGGGCTGTGATTGGTTCCCCATATTCGTCATCACTAGACAGTGCTCTTGTTATCCTAATTCTTCTGTCATCATGTCGCAGGAGCTGTTCCCTGCTGATTTCTGCAGGGAGGGAGGAGGAGGATGCTGCATCACTCCACTTGTGAATTAGTTCCTCAGCCTTGCCCTGGGGGTCTTTGTGAGCCGCAGGCCGGGCTCTGCCACCCTTAGCTATCTTAATTTTTGCCCACACTTGTCTTGCAGATGTTTCCCGTCCAATAGAGCTAGTGAACTCAAGCCATTGTCTTTCCCGCTCTTTAATCTTCTCTTCCCTGGCTACTTGACACACAGTTTTAAACAACTCTTGGTTACTTTCAGTGGGATGTCTCCGGTACTCTCTACTCATGTCTCGCACATTTGCGTTAAGCATCTTTATGTAATCATTCTCATACCATTTTATTTTCTTCCTCTGAGGGTTACTTCGCCCAGGTGTACGGCGCGGAACTCTTAGACAGCTCTCAATTTGGTGATTAAGGTCATCAACAAATGTGTCAATGTCTTCTGGGATTTGGTATTCTGTGAACCAGTCACTCATCCTGTTTATGAAGTGCGGCCTCATATCTGGTCCGAGTGATAACCTTTTTCTTTTATTCGTCTCTTTCCTTCTCTTGCTCATGTCGACGGTGGTAATTAGTGCCCAATGGTCACTACATAAACTGTGCACAATGTGTGTACTGGCATCTGTGTCCTGTGCATTCAGCAGGAGAGCATAGTCTAGTCTTCCTCCTCTGAGGTGAGTTGGCTGTTCATCACCCAGGACTCTAAGGTTTTCACTTCCCCTGACAAAGAGTGACAGTTTCCGTCCATTGACATTGGGCTGATGACAGTTGGCACCAAAGTGTGGGTGTCTGGCATTCAGGTCACCGACCAGCAGGGTAGGTTCTTCATTAACAAATTCAGGCAGTGTGTCAAGGTCAAGTTTACTCTGTGGGACATATAGGTTGATTATATGTAGAGCATTATAGTTTAAGTAAAGGGTTACTCCCAGTGATTCAAACTCATCCCCCATGTGCAGGTCATCAATAATCTGTGCGGGAATGTTGTTATTTACAAAAGTGATGAGACCCCGTTTTCTTTCCCCAGAGGGCAGGGAGAACTTGCGATAACCGCTGAACATTGGGTTGAAGTCATCACCTACCATCGAAGTCATCACCTACCATCGTCTCCTGTAGCACTATGACATCAGTTTGGTGTTCACGAGCGTATTGTATGATGTCATTAATTCTATTGCGAACGCCATTGCAGTTCCATTGTAGGATAGTGAGACTTTCTTCACCGTGGTTATCCATCGTGGAGGTGTTGGTCATCAGATGTACTGTGTGCGGTGTTATTGCTGGTGAGAGTGTGTGCACTGGTGGTGTTGCCCCACCGTCATGTGCTGGTGGTACTGTTTGTATTGGTGCCTGTGATCAATGGTGTTGTGTACACTAGTGTCGTTGTGTTCACTGGTGGTGCTGTTGGTGGTGTTGTGTTCACTGGTGGTGCTGTGTTCACTGGTGGTGTTGTGTTTACTGGTGGTGTTGTGTTCACTGGTGGTGTTGTGTTCACTGGCGGTGCTGTTGGTGGTGTTGTGTTCACTGGGGCAACGATAGCACTGAGTCTGCTGTTATGTGCCGTGGCTCGTGTTGCATCCTCATGCACCAAGTTGCAACCTGCTGAACTCGCCTGAGGCATTTTCAGGCCCTGCAGAATGTGAAGTATGTCCTCCTGGGTCTTCTGGATTGTACATAGGGTATTCTCAAGTTTATTTTGCTTGCTTATTAGTTCTTGCATGAGTGGGTGATTTTTTATCATGTGGGTAATCATTGCTTCCATATCGGGCGGCATTGTTTTATCTGGACCCAGTGAGGTGGTGACTGGTGAGTGGGGAGGGGGCGTGGTAGGGTGGGGGGAAGGGAGGGTCGCCTGAGAGGCGGAAGGGCTGGTTGACTGGGAGGCGTTAGGGGGGTATGGGTGATGAGGCAGGAATGGGGTTGTTGGTTGGGGTAGGGTTGGGGTTAGTGAGGGAGATAAGGTTGGGGTTAGTGAGTGGGGTGGAGGTAAGTTGGTTTGTGAGAGAAATGGGGTCTGGTTGGGCCTGTGCGGGGTGGTGGTGGGTCACTCCACCACTACCCCAGGCTGGTGTCTGCCTACTGGAGGCTGGACCCTGGCTTGCTGCCCGCCTCTGTTTACTGGTCCACCTGCTGTCTGCGTCGGCGTCCTTCTCAAGCCCTGCCAGTCAGGCCTCTTGTTGCAATACCTGTTCCAGGCATGATGGGGCTGCTTGCAGTTGACACATTTAGGTATTACCCCGCCACCCCCACTCGGTTTAAGCTTGGCCAGACACTGCTTGGTGTCGTGAGAGCCACTGCAACACCCACACCTAATTGGGCGATCATATTGCCACGTTCTGTGATCCCACCGTTGACAGTTGCCACACAAGGACGGGCTGCCAATATACCTCTCCACTTTGCACGCCCTCATGCCTGGTATTTTAATGACTGGGGGCAGGTCTCCCTGCCACATAGCAATTGCTTGATTTTTGGCCAGTCCCCCTGGTCCAGTATTGCGCTCGACCCAAACAATCTCGTCATAGTCCTTGAGATATGCCACGTCAACATGAATACTATAGTTCTTAATTATAATTTTAGTTTGTCTTGTCTGTGGGTTTGCTTCCAACAATTTAACATTCTTACCTTGATACTCGAGACTGATCTTACTTTTTCGGTCATATTTAATAATATATGTCTACAGGAAAGACTGCTACCAAAATATACTAATGTATGACAAATGTATGTGTCAGGTGTTTGACAGGTGTTAGTACACGTATATGCCACCAAACCCGTAAGTAAGTAGTAATTAGTAAAACACATGACAAAATTATATTAATATTTCAGCTAGTTCAGATTGATTGTTAGTTTGACTTATTTTTTAACAATTAACTCCAACAACAGCACATAAGTAAAATGCTAAACAACTGACCAACAGCCTCACAATGCTCTCTATTCATATATAGAGTTTTTGATTATTTTGCTTTTTGAGCACAAATTGGTAATTGTATGACATTTACCGGCCATATACTGCAGGTATGTTGACGACATTTTTACACAGGTACCTGATGTCAGACATCTGCAGGAGCTGAAGGAGGCTTTTGAGCAGAGTTCCGTGCTGCGTTTCACTTACGAGATGGAAAAGGATGGGAAGCTGCTCTTTCTAGATGTAACAGTCATGGAAAAGAGCGGAGGTTTCCACACTGCAGTCTACACTAAGGAAACGAACATAGGAATGTGCCTAAATGCCAACAGCGACTGCCCAGACAGGTACAAGAGGAGTGTTGTTAACGCATATGTCGACCGTGCTCTCAGCCACAGCTCAGAATGGAAGCAAGTCGACGAAGAACTCTGTAGGGTAAGGCAGGTCCTAGTCAACAACGGCTTCTCCAATGGTTTCGTCGAAGACATCATAAGAAGGAAAGTGAAACGCCATGCAACCTCTGAAGAGACAACTAACACAACACCTATACCCCCTATTAGACTATTTTACAGGAATTTCTTTTCCACAGCTCATAAAACGGAGGAAAGGGTCCTGAAAGATATTGTTAATAGAAACGTTATCCCTACAGACAAAAATCAGAGGATACAACTGACGATTTACTATAAAACAAGAAAAACGGCCAGCCTACTCATGAGAAACTCTCCAGACACAAAACAGAACGCTTTAAAAGAGACTAATGTCGTCTATGCCTTCAAATGCCCTCTTGGGGACTGTAAGCTCCAAAAAACCCAGTATATAGGCAAGACAACACCATCTCTTTCTAGGCGTTTAACGATGCATAAGCAACAGGGCTCCATTAAGGAACATATAATCTCTTCCTACAACCAAACCATCGCCAGAGAAATCCTAGTAAACAACACAGAAATCATCGATAGATACAGCGATAGCAGGCGGCTTGACGTTTGCGAGGCACTACACAGCAAGAAGTCAACACCAGCAATCAACAGCCAATTAATTCACAACTATATTCTACCCACCTCAAGACTCCGCTCCAATATAGAAGCATCTAGAAATATGGACCAATAGGCTTTCTACAAACACTTCTATTCAATACCCATTGTTTCGTGTTCTGTCTTGTGTTGATGAAATTAATACCCTATTAATGCCACCTCTTGTTCTGTCTTGTGTTGATGAAATTAATACCCTATTAATGCCACCTCTTGTTCTGTCTTGTGTTGATGAAATTAATACCCTATTAATGCCACCTCACCCCATCCACCTCACTAAAATGTAGATATAAAATCGGAGATGCGTAAGTTCTATTCAGTTGTGTATTTGTAAACTAAAGTCTTTGAAAATGTAATAAGTTTTACGAAACGCGCTCGTGTCGCGTCAGACTAGAAATAAAAATGAATTTTGGAGAATTGATTTTTGATTTACCTCCAACAGTGAAAAGAAATGTACGAGAGATTGAGGAAATTCGTGTTAGAATTATTAATCTTATTTTTTGTCATACATTATACACCTGTCACATACACTTATCATACAATATACACCTGGCACATACACTTGTCATACATTATACACCTGTCACATACACTTGTTATACATTATACACCTGGCACATACACTTGTTATACATTATACACCTGGCACATACACTTGTCATATATTATACACCTGGCACATACACTTCTCATATATTAAACACATGCGAGTGAATGTATAATGAGTTGCCAGGTATTCGTTCGTAAATATATTACTTGGAATGAATGTATTTGTACTTGTTTATAGACAGTTATTATAGATAATATCCAAAATAATTAGTACCGTAAAAATTTCCAGTACTCGAACCATTTCTGTTTATAAATATATGACGTAAATGATCTTCCAGAGAGAATAAACTCATTCCTCTCAATGTTTACTAATGATGCGACAATGATGAAGAGGCTGAGGCTGGAGGTAACTAGCATGAGGCGTTAAGATGATCTTGACACAATGACTAAATGGTTCAAGGAATGGCTACTTGAGTTCAACTCAAGTAAGTGCAAAGTCATGACACTAGGTGTAGAGGTCAGGAGGCCAGATGCAAGATTTCAAGTGGCAGAGGAAATTCTTGAAGAATCTGGTAGAGAGTAGGATTTAAGGGTTGATATATCACCGAACCTGTATGCTAAAGACAGGATATTATCAGCCAGTTTACATAGTCCTTTTTATAACTATGAAGACCATCGAGCATACATAGACGCAATGGACAATTAGATAGTAGAATTTCTTACTATTTACTTTATAGAGCACGAAAAAAATAAAGCTAAAAACAAATCTTAAATATTGCTAGGCCTAATATAGTAGATATATGTGCTATATTAGGCCTAATATAGTACATATATGTACTATATTAGGCCTAATATAGCACATATATCTACTATATTAGGCCTAGCAATATTTAAGATTTGTTTTTAGCTTTATTTTTTTCGTGCTCTATAAAGTAAATAGTTAGAAATTCTACTATCTAATTGTCCATTGCGTCTATGTATGCTCGATGGTCTTCATAATATAGTACATATATGTACTATATTAGGCCTAATATAGCACATATATGTACTTTATTAGGCCTCAGCGCGTATTAGGCCTTAGAAGGTTAGGTTAGGTTAAGTTTTCTTTGCAAGATCAGTAAAAAAAATCCAGTTTGTCCATACACAATAGTTCCGATTTCTACTTTCCAATTGCCTTGTATGCCAATATAAGTACTATGGCGCTCCTCTTTACTATTAGTACTAGTGTAAGAGACGATTGGGCTAGATCACCGGCATATACTACGTTAGCCATCATAAGAACTCCCTTTAAAAATTTGTGAAGATAATATTCAGAACCTCGTATACCACGTACGTCAGACCAATGCTGGAGTATGCAACTCCGACCGCGGAGTTCGTATCTAGTCAAACATAATACATTTGTGATAAAGTTCCGTGGTATGCTACCAGACAAAGTCCAGTAACTTAGAGGAATGAGTCTCGAAAAAGGTTATGGGAATAAAACCTCACTTTGCTAGAAAACAAAATTGTTTAGGGAGACATGTTTAACATATACAAAATTACCAGGGAGAGTTTGTTAAGGATCAGATTATTGATCAAATGAAATGCCCGTTGTTGTGGAGGCAGACTCCATACACAGTTGCAAATGTAAATATGATAGAACAAACAAGTTCAGGAACCTGTACCCCATTTGACTGACAGTTGAGAGGCGGGCCCAGAGAACCAGAGCTCAACCTCTGCAAGCAATACTAAGTGAGTACAAACACACACACACCCAGCTACTGGGGGTCTGGTGGGTATGGAAGCTGAGCGGACAGCGCAAAGGACTCGTAATTCTCTGGCCCGGGTTCGATTCCCGGACCAGGCAGAAACAGATGGGCAAAGTTTATTTCACCCTGATTCCCCTGTTACCTAGCAATAAATAGGTACCTAGGAGTTAGACAGCTGTCACGGAGCTGTTTCCTGGGTGTGTGTGTGTGGGAGAAAAATAAATAAGAAAAAACACATTAGTTAGTAGTTAGTTACAGTTGATTGACAGTTGAGAGGCGGGCCAAAATGCTGAGCTCAACTCCCGCAAGAACAACTAGGTGAATACAACTAGGTGAATACAACTAGATGAATACAACTAGGTGAATACAACTATGTGAATACAACTAGATGAATACAACTAGGTGAATACAACTAGGTGAATACAACTAGATGAATACAACTAGGAGAATATAACTAGATGATTACAACTAGGAGAATACAACTAGGTGAATACAACTAGATGAATACAACTAGGTGAATACAACTAGGTGAATATAACTAAGTGAATACAACTAGGTGAATACAACTAGGTGAATATAACTAGGTGAATATAACTAGGTGAATATAACTAGGTGAATACAACTAGGTGAATACAACTAGATGAATACAACTAGGTGAATACAACTAGGTGAATACAACTAGATGAATACAACTAGGTGAATACAACTAGATGAATACAACTAGGTGAATACAACTAGGTGAATACAACTAGATGAATACAACTAGGTGAATACAACTAGGTGAATACAACTAGATGAATACAACTAGGTGAATACAACTAGGTGAATATAACTAGGTGAATATAACTAGGTGAATATAACTAGGTGAATACAACTAGGTGAATACAACTAAGTGAATATAACTAGATGATTACAACTAGGAGAATACAACTAGGTGAATACAACTAGATGAATACAACTAGGTGAATACAACTAGGTGAATATAACTAAGTGAATACAACTAGGTGAATATAACTAGGTGAATATAACTAGGTGAATACAACTAGGTGAATACAACTAGGTGAATACAACTAGATGAATATAACTAAGTGAATATAACTAGATGATTACAACTAGGAGAATACAACTTGGTGAATACAACTAGATGAATACAACTAGGTGAATACAACTAGGTGAAAAATATAGTGCTTAACAATCTTGAGAGAGGTTATCTTGAGATAATTTCGGGGCTTTAGTGTCCCCGCGGCCCGGTCCTCGACCAGGCCTCCACCCCCAGGAAGCAGCCCTTGACAGCTGGCTAACACCTAGGTACCTATTTTACTGCTAGGTAACAGGGGCATAGGGTGAAAGAAACTCTGCCCATTGTTTCTCGCCGGCGCCTGGGATCGAACCCGGGACCACAGGATCACAAGTCCAGCGTGCTGTCCGTTCGGCCGACCGGCTCCCGTCGGTCGGGAGACGGGAGCCGGAACAAGCACAAAGAAACAAGGAAAACAAGAATGCGTTTCACTTACGAGATGGAAAAGGATGGGAAGCTGCTCTTTCTAGATGTAACAGTCATGGAAAAGAGCAGAGGTTTCCACACTGCAGTCTACACTAAGGAAACGAACATAGGAATGTGCCTAAATGCCAACAGCGACTGCCCAGACAGGTACAAGAGGAGTGTTGTAAGCCAATACAAGTAAAGTAATGCGCCGCCATCCATTCCAACATAAGTAAAAACTAAAGCTTATCCTCACAAAGAGCGCAATAAAAACAAAACGGGGGAAGTAAACATGATATAACCAAACAAATACATCTCTCCCCACAAACAAATACATCTCCCCCCACAAACAAATACATCTCCCCCTACAAACAAATACATCTCCCACCACAAACAAATACATCTCCCACCACAAACAAATACATCTCCCACCACAAACAAATACATCTCCCCCCACAAACAAATACATCTCCCACCACAAACAAATACATCTCCCACCACAAACAAATACATCTCCCCCCCACAAACAAATACATCTCCCCCCACAAACAAATACATCTCCCCCCACAAACAAATACATCTCCCACCACAAACAAATACATCTCCCACCACAAACAAATACATCTCCCACTACAAACAAATACATCTCCCACCACAAACAAATACATCTCCCACCAAAAACAAATGCATCTCCCACCACAAACAAATACATTTCCCCCCACAAACAAATACATCTCCCCCCACAAACAAATACATCTCCCACCACAAACAAATACATCTCTCCCCACAAACACATACATCTCCCCCCACAAACAAATACATCTCCCCCCACAAACAAATACATCTCCCACCACAAACAAATACATCTCCCACCACAAACAAATACATCTCCCACCACAAACAAATACATCTCCCACCACAAACAAATACATCTCCCCCCACAAACAAATACATCTCCCTCCACAAACAAATACATCTCCCCCCACAAACAAATACATCTCCCACTACAAACAAATATATCTCCCCCCACAAACAAATACATCTCCTACCACAAACAAATACATCTCCCCACACAAACAAATACATCTCCAACAACAAACAGTTACATCTCCCACAACAAATACATCTCCCACCACAAACAAATACATCTCCCACCACAAACAAATACATCTCGCCCCACAAACACTGAAATAGGACAAACGTCCAACACAAGTTGAACAAACACAAATATAAAACCATTCAGCAAGGACAACATAACATTTACCCTGTCCCCACTCAAAGAAAAACACCAAATTTACAAAAAAAAACGGAAGAGTCTGACCCCGCCAAAACAAACACAAAATGACCAAACCCCCACTCCAGGGGGGGGGGGGGGGGCAAATAAAGAATTAACAACATTAACAGCAACCATTATAAAACATCATAAAAAATTATAAATCAATGTAAACCAATTTTAAACCATTCTAAACCATTATAAATCACAATAAACCATTATAAAACACAATAAACCATTATAAACCACTACAATCCACTATAAACCTTTATAAACCATTTTAAACTACTATAAACGACTATAAACAATTTTAAACACAAATAAACCATTACAAAACTCTATAAACCATTATAAACACCAATAAACCAATATAAACCACTATGAACCACTATGAACCACTAAAAACCATATAAACCACTATAAACCATTATATACCACTATAACTCACAATAAACCACTATGAACCATTATATACCACTATAAACTATTATAAACCACTATAACCAATACAATCCACTATAAGCCACTATAAACCACTATTAACCACTATAAACCATTATAAACCATTAAAACCATTATTAACCAATATAAACCACTATAAACCATTAAAAACCATTATAAACCATTATAACCTCTATAAACCACAATAAACCATTAAAACCATTATAAACAACAATAAACCATTATAAACCACTATAAACCATTATAAACCACTATAAACCATTAGAAACCATTATAAATCACTATAACTAACTACAGTCAACTATAAACCACTATAAACCATTATAAATCACTATAAACCACTATAAACCATTATAAACCACTATAAACCATTATAAACCACTATAAATACTATAAACCATTATAAACCAACATAAACCATTATAAGCTACTTTAAACCACTATAAACCATTATAAATCACTATAACTAACTACAATCAACTATAAACCACGAAAATCCATTATAAACCATTATAAACTAATATAAACCACTACAAACCAATATTAACCACAATAAACCGTTATAAACCACTATAACTAACTAAACCACGAGAAAAGAGAAGAGAAGGGGGAGAGGGAAGGGAAAGGAGAAGATGAAGATGAAAGGAAAAGGGATAATGATTTGGGCTGCTATAGAAAAGTGCTTTCAGCGAAGTATTCTCTTTTCATTTACCTAAAACTTTGTTTCGTGAGAATATATACATTTTTACAGCGATGTATAAATTTATACAATGTAACAGTTTTAGTCACTGAGTAATATTTTTTTAATTGCTTATACTCCAAAATCTAGAAATTGTTTATTATTTTTTAGAAACTTGCCTTAGATAGCTTAGGGAAGATGTCAAGGGCAAAGATCAAAGGCAAGTCTTAAGGTAATAATACTTTTCTATTCCGCTTCTATTTCCTAGTACGATTATTTTTGGTCCTTGGTAGAGTGTTCGTCAAAGTGCGACGTTCTATTAGAAGGACGGCTTTGACACGCTACCCAGGGGAAATGGCTGTAATGTTACAGTGTATTATGTAATGAGGTTGATGTCAGGCTCTGTATTTTAATGAATTATTTCCGTTAAACACGACGGTGGAAAGTAGAACAACTTCACAGTACTCAGTGACACATTTAGGGTCACGTGACCAAGTACCGACAGTGAGAGGAGACGAGTGACGTCATGCACTAAGCTGGAATCCAGTGACGTCATGTACTAAGCAGGACCCCAGTGACGTCATGTACTAAGTAGGACCCCAGTGACGTCATGCACTAAGCAGGACCCCAGTGACGTCATGCACTAAGCAGGACCCTAGAGACGTCATGCACTAAGCAGGACCCCAGTGACGTCATGTACTAAGCAGGACCCCAGTGACGTCATGTACTAAGCAGGACCCCAGTGATGTCATGTACTAAACACGACCCCTGTGTCGTCATGCACTAAGCAGGTCCCCAGTGACGTCATGTACTAAGCAGGACCCCAGTGACGTCATGTACTAAGCAGGACCCCAGTGACGTTATGCAACAAGCAGGACCCCAGTGACGTCATGCACTAAGCAGGACCCTAGAGACGTCATGCACTAAACAGAACCCCAGTGACGTCATGTACTAAGCAGGACCCCAGTGACGTCATGCACTAAGCTGCATCCCAGTGACGTCATGCATAACCACCCTCAACAAGGCCCTGAACAACATCAACACCAGCCTCCACACCCTCAGCCACAACATAACTATAACCACACTGCATCACCAACTTCAACAAGGCCCTGAACCACATTAACACCAGACTCCACACCCTCAGCCACAACATAACCATAACCAGGCACTGCATCACCAACCTCAACAAGGCCCTGAACAACAACAACACCAGCCTCCACACCCTCAGCCACAACATAACCATAACCAGGCACTGCATCACCAATCTCAACAAGGCCCTGAACAACATCAACACCAGCCTCCACACCCTCAGCCACAACATAACCATAACCAGGCACTGCAACACCAACCTCAACAAGGCCCTGAACAACATCAACACCAACCTCCACACCCTCAGCCACAACATAACCATAACCAGGCACTGCATCACCAACCTCAACAAGGCCCTGAACAACATCAAAACCAGCCTCCACACCCTCAGCCACAACATAACCATAACCAGGCACTGCATCACCAACCTCAACAAAGCCCTAAACAACATCAACACCAGCCTCCACACCCTCAGCCACAACATAACCATAACCAGGCACTGCATCACCAACCTCAACAAGGCCCTGAACAACATCAACACCAGCCTCCACACCCTCAGCCACAACATAACCATAACCAGGCACTGCATCACCAACCTCAACAAGGCCCTGAACAACATCAACACCAGCCTCCACACCCTCAGCCACAACATAACCATAACCAGGCACTGCATACAATTACAGGATAAGGTTCAGGGAATTGACTGGGGGGGGGGGGTGAGGGAGGAATGGTGCCTCAGTAGCTAAGTGATCCTTGCTCACTCACGACTATGACAGTGGCCTAAAAATACGGTACACAAACGGAATATTTATAAGGTATTCGAAGTATCAACACAAAATATCTGGTGGAATGAAACATACAAAAAATGAAAATAAAAGTTACCATTAAAGCGGTATAGTAAATGACGACCAGCCGACCCTGTGTGTGTGGGAAGAAGCGCAAGATATTAATATTTATTACTTCTTAAACACAATTAGTTCTTATTTTATAAGTATTGCTTTATTACAATTTAAATACCAATATAAAATAATTTTTTTTTTTAAATCTTTATTTGTAAACTCTTCAAGTTTTAAAAAAATTAGCCCAAAACCTAAGTGTTGCTTTTGAAAAATAATATTAATTTTATAAAAACAAACCTTCATACAAATAGTAACCAGATCAACACCACAGTATTTGGACTTGCATTAGACTTTAACCTGCGCTTTCTCACACACATAACACCCAAGAAAGCTATAGCCTCAAACGTTCAATCAAAACTCTTTCCACTCAACATTCCTCCCAAGCCACCAAGCTCTATCTATACAAAACACTTATTCTCCCACTCCTAACATATGCACCGATCCCAATCTCACTTGCAGCACCAACAAATAGGAAGAAACTCCAGCGTACCCAGAACAGGGCTCTGAGATGGGTGTTCGATACCCATTGGCAGGACTTCACCACTAGTGAGGCCCTGCATGAGTGGGCGAACATCCCACCTTTGAACATAACCTGGGATACTATGGGGAATAACAGATTAATAGAATTCTCACCTATCATGACAACTACGACGCGTTCCTCAGAAACGTCCTAAGCAGTCCCAGACATACGCACAACCTCATTAACCTGATCGACTATCCACCTCCTGCTCCGTCCTTTACATGACCCCTCTCCTCTAATATACCACTACTCAAATCACCAAACTTCCAACTATAGCCTCCTACCTCTTCTCCCCCTCTCTAGGGGGGGGGGGGGTTAACCAGCTAGCTCCCGTTTTCTGGTGCCTTGGGTGGGGCACGATGCTGATTAGCAAATCTAAGACCACATCTGGTGTGAGCCTCCAGGGCACACCCAGCTGAGGGCTGCTATCTCCGTGGGTGCTCAAAAAGACGAAATGTTGTCACAAAGATCCGATTCCTTGCCTTCACTGCCTAGTCTGGTCATAACGATTTCAATGCCATGCAGCTGGGTCTAGCCCTGGCACTTTACCTCATACTGAAAACCCTTCCTCTCACCCCCACTAATTCTTCCCCTATCCCCACTTCCACGCTCACCCATTAGGGTATCTTGACCTATATTTAATTCATTCATTCATTCATAGCTTCATTATCCACTGGTATAAAGCAAAATTTTGAGTATTCATTATACACATTAAACTATTCAGTGAGTGCTACACTAAATGTCGCACTTGTTTGAATGGGGAACACTTAGTTACTGTGTACCGTGTTCTGAGGCCAGTAGCTGTCACAGAAACTCACCTTCCACAGGTATTTCTTATTGTTGGTGTTTTGTTCAGCTGTTCACAGTGTACTTAATCCCAGTAACGTCATGCACTAAGCAGGACCCCAGTGACGTCATGCACTAAGCAGGACCCCAGTGACGTCATGCACTAAGCAGGACCCCAGTGACGTCATGCACTAAGCTGGAACCCTCATGAATATACTCACCTAGTTCTACTCACCTAGTTGTGTTTGCGGGGGTTGAGCTCTGGCTCTTTGGTCCCGCCTCTCAAGCGTCAATCAACAGGTGTACAGATTCCTGAGCCTATTGGGCTCTATCATATCTACGCTTGAAACTGTGTATGGAGTCAGCCTCCACCATATCACCTCCTAATGCATTCCATTTGTCAACCACTCTGACATTAAAAAAGTTCTTTCTAATATCTCTGTGGCTCATTTGGGCGCTCAGTTTCCACCTGTGTCCCCTAGTGCGTGTGCCCCTTGTGTTAAATAGCCTGTCTTTATCTACCCTATCAATTCCCTTGAGAATCTTGAATGTGGGGATCATGTCCCCCCTAACTCTTCTGTCTTCCAGCGAAGTGAGGTTTAATTCCCATAGTCTCTCCTCGTAGTTCATACCTCTCAGTTCGGTGGCAAACCTTTGAACCTTTTCCCGTTTAGTCTTATCCTTGACTAGATATGGACTTCATGCTGGGGCTGCATACTCCAAGAGTGCCCTGACATATGTGGTATACAAAGTTCTGAATGATTCTTTACACAAGTTTCTGAATGCCGTTCGAATGTTGGCCAGCCTGGCATATGCCGTTGATGTTATCCTCTTGATATGGGCTGCAGGAGACAGGTCTGGCGTGATATCAACTCCCAGGTCTTTTTCTTTCTCTGACTCCTGAAGAATTTCCTCTCCCAAATGATACCTTGTATTTGGCCTCCTGCTCCCTACACCTATCTTCATTACATTATATTTGGTTGGGTTAAACTCTAACAACCATTTGTTCGACCATTCCTTCAGTTTGTCTAGGTCTTCTTGAAGCGTCAAACAGTCCTCTTCTATCTTAATCCTTCTCACAATTTTGGCATCGTCCGCAAACATTGAGAGAAATGAATCTGTACCCTCCTCCTCACAATGTGAGGACTCTGACATGCGAATGGATTCACTGCTGTGTGCAGGGATCATTATAAGGCACTGTTAAACACCTGCTTTCTGGTTGTTTCTTGAATTCGGTGAATGGACGGCGGTGAATGACGTAAATATGTAAACATCAGTCAGGAGGAGGAGGAGGGGTGATGTCTCCATGACAACGGCGTCGCAATCTTCCCTTTAACTGGTATTTAAATACTACATAACAAGTGAATGAGAAAGAAATGTCCAAAATCTGAGCAATGTTGCAGTGTAACAAGTAGGAAGACGTGTTGCAACACCATTATCCTTCTAAGCTCTATGAACCAAGTATTATGATATGTTGCAGTATCTGGTTGATACCTGGTTGATGGGGTTCTGGGAGTTCTTCTACTCCCCAAGCCCGGCCCGAGGCCAGGCTCGACTTGTGAGAGTTTGGTCCACCAGGCTGTTGCTTGGAGCGGCCCGCAGGGCCACGTACCCACCACAGCCCGGCTGATCCGGAACTTCTCTTAGAAAACCGTCCAGTTTTCTCTTGAAGATGTCCACGGTTGTTCCGGCAATATTTCTTATGCTCGCTGGGAGGACGTTGAACAACCGCGGACCCCTGATGTTTATACAGTGCTCTCTGATTGCGCCTATGACACCTCTGCTCTTCACAGGTTCAATCTTGCATTTTCTTCCATATCGTTCACTCCAGTACGTTGTTATTTTACTGTGTAGATTTGGGACCTGACCCTCCAGTATTTTCCCGGTGTATATTATTTGGTATCTCTCTCGTCTCCTTTCTAGAGAGTACATTTGGAGAGCTTTGAGACGATCCCAATAATTTAGGTGTTTTATCTCGTCTATGCGTGCCGTATATGTTCTCTGTATTCCCTCTATTTCAGCAATCTCTCCTGCTCTGAAGGGGGAAGTGAGTACTGAGCAGTACTCGAGACGGGACAGCACAAGTGACTTGAAGAGTACAACCATTGTGATGGGATCCCTGGATTTGAAAGTTCTCGTAATCCATCCGATCATTTTTCTGGCTGACGCGATATTTGCTTGGTTATGCTCCCTAAACGTTAGATCGTCGGACATCATTATTCCCAAATCCTTGACATGCTGTTTTCCTACTATGGGAAGATTCGATTGTGTTTTGTACCCTGTATTATGTTTCAGATCCTCATTTTTGCCGTACCTGAGTACCTGAAATTTATCACTGTTAAACATCATGTTATTTTCTGCTGCCCAATCAAAAACTTTGTTGACATCTGCTTGTAGTTTTTCAATGTCTTCAGCAGAGGTAATTTTCATGCTGATTTTTGTGTCATCTGCAAAGGACGACACGAAGCTGTGGCGTGTATTTTTGTCTATATCAGATATGAGAATAAGGAATCCGATTCCTATTTTCCAATTAATAATATCATCTTGCTTCCAAACTCTATGACCCAAATATTATGATATGTTGGCACATCAAGGTTCTAAGCTCTATGAACCAAGTATTAGGATATGTTGCAACATCATCATTCTTCTAAACTCACTTTTTAGTTTAGATTATAGTTTAGAATAATATTTTATTAAAAATATTGAATTCCATGAATCTGGACCCGGAGCTGAGTGCATGGGCATGTTGAGAATTTCTCTTGCAAAATTTACCACACTCATGTTGCAACCCGTTCTCGCACTTGCTTGCCGTTAATATTGGCTTATTTAATAAGTGCATATGTGACATTCTAATTGATCGTGAATATTTCAGTTTACCTTGAAAAGCTTCAAAGAAAACACAGACCTCACCTAGCCTTCTTAGTATGTTAAGATAAGTATCTTATTGCTTCTTAATTACAATTATTACTTAACCTATATTGTAGACAGATTAAGTAATAATTGTAAATAAGAAGCAATAAGATGCTTATCTTAACATACTAAGAAGGTTAGGTGAGAATGGTGTTTTCTTTGAAGCTTTTCAAGGTAAACTAAAATATTCACAATCAATTAGTATGTCACATATGCACTTATTAAATAAGTAAATATTGACAATAAGCAAGTGCGAGAACGGGTTGCATGTTGATATCAATTATTTTTACGGGGGTTTGGATATCAGGCATAAAGACGTTGTCCGGATCTTCCACTTTCATGCTGTTTATTGTAGTGCTTATTGTTATAACCATAACCAGGCACTGCATCACCAACCTCAATAAGGCCCTGAACAACATCAACACCTGTGGGATATTTGGGGCTTGAAAATGATTATTTAAATATTAATGTAGTAAATTAAATTACGAGGGACCACCCGCTTTTATAGTAAAGAGGGAAACTGAGAATTTCTGATCATTAGATAATTCCTAGATGAAACCAGTAACTATGGATAAAAACTAGAAATATGATCATAGAAATAATTAATGGGCTGTATTATTAAATGAAACAAACCTCAAACACCTACATTGGGGGGTTATTACTGGAGGTAAGTACGTCCAGGAATTAGTGTGGTTCGTTCACTAATTCAATTAATAATAATCTAATCCTATAAAAATAATATTGAAACTGAAATCATTACCATACAGGGGAACATAGATTATGAGCATAGTAATGAATTACAGTAAACCACATATTAATCCCAAAGAATTCTGCACACAAGAAATTGCAATAGAATCATAAAAGGAAATAAATCTTAGCTTAATGAAGATTCCTTTAGAAAGCCATGGAAGTTCCTCTTATTCTCTGGACTCGGTCGACTGACGAGTGGAACGGGTTAACATGGGAGAAGGCAGCATGGAGAATTCTTCTCTCGTGCTGCAAGACAAATATTTTACAGTAGCAACTGATTTACCTACTGAATCTATATATTCAAGAAAATTAAGAGTTACAGGTGACAAATTTTAATCACCTGTTATTAGATGTTATTGTGCGTCATAACGGACAATCACCCTGCTACTATTAAACCTTTTACCCGATGCATCACATAAAGGAATATACTTAGCTGTGGGCACTGTATAAGTATTAAGATTGCTGTGCTTCGCGTCCCAGGCTCTGGTTAACCCTATCCTGGATAGTGACGCGCTTCGCTGGCTGGTCACCTGTCGTCAAGAACCAAGTCAAAGGGCTCCTTATTCGACACCAACACTAGCTGAAGATACTATCTGCAAGGTTATTCACGCCTCACAGTGGCGACTTTCATCTGAGGATGGATAACGCCTGCCCTAGTTGCTGGGCAATGGCGTCTTCTTATGAGTACGGTAAGCGCAGGTCTGCCTCTGAACGGCTCTCCACGTGTACTGAGCTGGCCTTCCTCTACCCACGCCGAGTCTGCGTTCATAAAACAAATTATTGTCTCGAACATTAATATTTCTCGCATTTACGCTTGAAACGTTGAAGACTGGACGGGTTTATTATTTAGAGGAAGAAAATATTGTTATTTACCAATTTAAGAATAGTAAATATATAAGGGAGAGGAATTAATGTCTCCCCATGGCATTCACTGGTGACGTTAACTTTATCACGAGATAGACGCTATGATTCGAACGCTCTATTCGGCTTTTAGTTAGAGATCAATTTGTCTGCAATTAGTTATCATACAGAATGCCTTAATTATGGAGAATCGAATTTAATTCTCACATACATTGGATATAATGTGTTTACTGTAAGGAAATCTGACGCAATACTGGCGTCAGGTGACGTGAGAATTCTAACCTACTGCACAGATGAAATTATTAGTACATGAGAATTCTACGTGTTGTTAATTTTACTTACTACAATAATTAGTATGGTTAGTAATTAGTAATGAGAATACAACAATGTTGTATTCGGTGTTGGAAATATCCAACAACACCAGCCTCCACACCCTCAGCCACAACATAACAATAACCAGGCACTGCATCACCAACCTCAACAAGGCCCTGAACAACATCAACACCTGCCTCCACACCCTCAGCCACAACATAACCATAACCAGGCACTGCATCACCAACCTCAACAAGGCCCTGAACAACATCAATACCAGCCTCCACACCCTCAGCCACAACATAATCATAACCAGGCACTGAATCACCAACCTCAACAAGGCCCTGAACAACATCAACACCAGCCTCCACACCCTCAGCCATAACATAACCATAACCAGGCACTGCATCACCAACCTCAACAAGGCCCTGAACAATATCAACACCAGCCTCCACACCCTCAGCCACAACATAACCATAACCAGGCATTGCATCCAATTGCAGGATAAGCATTTGGGATTGGACGGAGGAGTGGGGGTGGTGGGTGGAACAAATGGTGCCCATTAGCTAAGTGATCCCCATTTACTGACGACTGTGACAGTGGCCTAAGAATACTGTACGCAAAGGGGATTTTAATAAGGTATTAGAAGTATCAACACAAAGTTTCTTGTGGAATGAAACATAACAATTTTGAATATTGAGGTTACCCATTAAGGTGGTATAGAAAATCGCGACCAGACAACCTTATGAGTGTGGGAGAAAGAGCAGGATGTCAATATTTATTTCTTTTTAAATAAAATAGTTTGTAATTTGCAAATATATTTATATTACGATTTTATTAACAACATAGAAATAAAAAAAGAAAAGTTAATTTTTATTTAAATTGTAAAATTTTTATAAATTTTAACAAAAACGTTTTTTTATTTTAATTTGTTAAAAAATATTATTTATATTAGATGAAACGTTTCAAATTCTCAACAAGGATTTCCGGCTGATGTCGCAATTATTTTCGGTGTACAATGTACACATTTAACTTTACAGTCTTTAGTGAGTAGGGATCACAAAGATTCTGTGTACTTCAGTGTTCGTCACAGTTTTGGTCAAGATGGTGTTTCTTGTTATTGGTGTTTTGGTCAGGTGGCCACATAGCACTAAGCCACAAAGGGGATATTAATAAGTTATTCGAAGTATCAATACAAAATTTCTTGTGGAATGAAACATAAAAATTTTGAATATTGAGGTTACCCATTAAGGCGGTATAGAAAATCACGACCAGACAACCTTATAAGTGTGGGAGAAAGAGCAGGATGTCAATATGTATTTGTTTTTAAATACAACAGTTCGTAGTCTGCAAATGTATTCATATAACCATTTTAATAACAAAATAAAATTATAGAAACTAAGTGCACTTTTTTTTTAAATATTAAGATGTTCATAAATTTTAGCAAAAACATTTGTTTTCTTATTAATTAAACAAAAAATATTGTTTATATACAATGAACCTTTTTGGTTAAACAAAGTAAAGACATTTTTTAACATTTCGCATTTATTTTTGGTGTACAATGTACACATCAAACTTTACAGTCATCAGTGAGTAGGGATCAGTAAGATACTGTGTACTTAAGTGGTCGTCACAGTTTTGGTCACGATGGTGTTTCTTGTTATTGGTGTTTTGGTCAGGTGGCCACATAACACTAAGGCTAGAGCTAACAAGTGATCATAGAGTACTAATTCTAGAGCCAAAAGGTAGCCACAGAGTGTAAACCTAGAGCCAACAAGTGGCCACAGAGCTATAAGCCTGGAGCGAGTAAGTGGCCACAGAGCACTAAGCCAGTAGGTGGTCACAGTGTACTTAACCAAAAGCTAACAGGTTGAAAATGGAAAAAACAGCTTAAAAATAAATTGCTAGATTTCTCTTTTGCACTAATATTTTATTTATTACTGAGGTTTTCATATGACGGGGACTAAGTGTAATAAAGGCAACTTAACATCAACTATGTAAATGCTGATTTAATGTTTCCCCAATCTATATTAACAGCTCTGGTTTGGTGGGAAGAAAATACTAAAGTTTGTATAGAAGAGAGGATGAGAAGGGAAGAGAGTGAAAAAGATGAAGGGCGAAAGGGATTCTGATTTGGGCTGATTTAGATAAGCGCTTTCAGCAAAGTATTTTCTTTACCTGAAACTTTGTTTTGTGATATTGTAGGCAATTTTACAGCGATGTATAAATTTATACAATGTAACAGTTTTTGGCGTTGGGAAATATATATTTTGTAATTGTTTATGTCTCCAAAATCTAGAAATTGGTTATTATTTTTTAGAAACTTGCCTTAGAGAGTTTACGGAAGATGTCTAGGGCAAGGAGCAAAGGCACAATTTAAAGCTTAAATGCAATAATATCCATTTTTTCCCCTACATTGGAGGCAAAACAAATTTGAAAACAATACACACTCAGCTACTCTTCCTAACGCTTCCAACCGTCAAGAAACTGTCGTACAAATGTGCCCATATCCTAATCCACCAGAGGACAAAAAACAGAAAACTGGACGGCTTGACACGCTACCCAGGGGAAATGGCTGTAATGTTACAGTGTATTATGTAATGAGGTTGGTGTCAGGCTCTGTATTTTAATGAATTATTTCAATTAAACACGATGGTGCAAAGTAGAATACCTTCACAGTACTCAGTGACACATTTAGGGTCACGTGACCAAGTACTGACAGTGAGAGGAAACCAGTGACGTCATGCTCTAAGCAGGACCCCCAGTGACGTCATGAAATAAGCAGGACCCCTCATGAATGTGAGGACTCTGACATGCGAATGGACTCACTACTGTGTGCAGTGATCATTGTAAGGCACTGTTAAACACCTGCTTTCTGGTTGTTTCTTGAATTCGGTGAATGACGTAAATGTGTAAACATCAGTCAGGAGGAGGAGGGGTGATGTCTCCATGACAACGGCGACGCATCTTCCCTTTAACCGGTATTTAAATACTACATAACAAGTGAATGAGAAAGAAATGTCCAAAATCTGAACAATGTTGCAGTGTAAACAAGTAGGAAGACGTGTTGCAACATCATCATGCTTCTAAACTCTTTTTTTTTTAGTTTAGAAAAATATTTCATTTCAAATATTGAATTCCATGAGACTGGACCCGGGGCTGAGTGCATTGGCATTTTGACAATTTATCTTGCAAAATCTGCCTCGCTCGTGTTAATATAAATTATATTAACAGGGGTTTGGATATCACGCATAAAGAAGTTGTCCGGCTCTACCACTTTCATGCTGTTTATTCATATAACCATAACCAGGCACTGCATCACCAACCTCAACAAGGCCCTGAACAACATCAACACCAGCCTCCACACCCTCAGCCACAACATAACCATAACCAGGCACTGCATCACCAATCTCAAGAAGGCCCTGAACAACATCAACACCGGCCACCACACCCTCAGGCACAACATAACCATAACCAGGCACTGCATCACCAACCTCAACAAGGCTCTGAACAACATCAACACCAGCCTCCACACCCTCAGCCACAACATAACCATAACCAGACACTGCATCACCAACCTCAACAAGGCCCTGAACAACATCAACACCAGCCTCCACACCCTCAGCCACAACATAACCATAACCAGACACTGCATCACCAATCTCAACAAGGCCCTGAACAACATCAACACCGGCCTCCACACCCTCAGCCACAACATAACCATAACCAGGCACTGCATCACCAACCTCAACAAGGCCCTGAACAACATCAACACTAGCCTCCACACCCTCAGCCACAACATAACCATAACCAGGCACTGCATCACCAACCTCAACAAGGCCCTGAACAACATCTACACCGGCCTCCACACATTCAGCCTCAACATAACCATAACCGGACATTACATCCATTTGCTGGATAAGGATTTGGGATTGGACGGGGGAGAGAGTGGGGATTGGAATGATGCCCAATAGTTAAGTGATCCCCACTTACTGACGACTGTGACAGTGGCCTAAGAATACGGTACACAAAGGGGATATTAATAGGGTATTCAAAGTATCAACAGAAAATTTCTCGTGGAATAAAACATAAAAAATCGTTAACATGAAAGTTACCCATGAGGGTTGTATAGAAAACAACGAAAAGATGACTGACTCAGAGTAGGAGGAAAAGAAAGATAGTGATATTTATTACTTTTTGAATAAAATTTGTTTTTGTTACTTAAATTTTTTAAAAGGCGATTTTATTTAATATTATAATGTAAAAAGCATGTTGTAACTTTTATGTAAAGTTTTCAAAAGTTAACATAAATTTTGCAGTGTTTTTATTATTCCAAAAAGAAATATTTATATATTAGTCACTTTTTTTTATGTGTTTAACATACTTGGTACAACCTGTCACAAGTTAGGCTTAGTTATAAATGCAGATAAAACCAAATATGAGTATAGGAAACGAAGAAATATAACACTTACTCTAAATGGTGTGGAACTGAGCCGTGTTCAGAAGTACAAGTATCTGGGCATGTATGTTGGATACACATGTGACAGTAAGAATGCTGAAATAAATCATATCAGCACCTTATGTAAAGCCCGTCTGCATCCTCTAAAAGCACTAGCTTTTTCTGGTAAAGGTGTTGGGGTACCTATCTTACGGATGTTATACATAAGCACTGTTCGGTCCCTGATAGACTACGCAGCACCCGTTTTGTCTTACACAGGCCAAGGCAGAATTCAAAAAATAGAGCTGATACAGAACGAGGCTATGAGGATTATTCTTGGATGTCAAAGAAATGCAATGATTGAAATAATGAGAATGGAATTAAATTTACAGAGTGTGTGTGATAGAGTCCGTGACATTAACACTAGAGTAGCTATTCGTTTCATGCGGAGAAAAGGAGGGGATAAGCTGTTTGAGAGTGTTCAGACCTGCTTGAGTGACGTACACACTTCCAGGAAACTGAGGGAGACACGCTACACGAGGGGATTAGCTCATGACCTCAGGGAATACGATGTACTTGACTGCTGTAAACCCTCTCGACAGGGTAATATGTCTGCTCCCTGGAAAGTACAGAAAATAGACGTCGAAATTGTACCCCTCAATGTGAAAAAGATTCATCATGAACCGGGACAATTACGGTGTATGTATGGAAGCATGATATCCCGGTTACCAAGAGGCAACAGTTTACATGTATATTGCGACGGGTCGGTGGTGGAGGATGGCAGGGCAGGTGTGGTGTCCTAATAAGGGAATATACGGAGTTTGGGACTGTGGACAGGAAAATTGAACTCCGGCTTAGTAATTATATATCATCCACACAAGCTGAACTGCAGGCCATTCTGGCGTGTTTGGAGGAAATACGTCATGACGACAAAAATGTTTTTATATTTGTCGATAGCCAAGGAGCACTGGAGTCCTTAAACAGTCGAAACCCAGTCTTCATGTCTATAGTTGAGGATTGTAAGAGAAGAATAGCTGAGATACAGCTGAAAGGTCATAGTGTGAAATTCATGTGGATTCCATCTCATGTTGGAATAGTGCTCAACGAGGTGGCGGATGACTTGGCCAAACGTGCCACATCAAAACCACAAATTGACATTGAATGTGAATTCACAATGAGACAAATAAGAAGCAAAATCAGAAATATTCAGGCACAGGCAGGAGTGGAGAGGAGAGGGATAATGTATGAGAGAAGTCTAACCATGCAACACTACATGTATGTGAGTCAAAACACCCTTTTCACTTATGGTAAAAGGAGAAATGCTTGGAGTGACTCTGTGTACATGCGGCTCAGGCTTGGGTACAAATATTACTGGGAATATGGGATAGGCGTTCATGATAATGACACGAAGTGTAAACTATGTGGTATGTTAAGGTCTCACACCCTTGCCCATTATGTTCTTGATTGTCCGTTGATTAATGTATATAGAAACACTGAGATAAGGACTGTTCCTGAGCAAATAGCCTGGATGTGTCACAAAGGAAAGGTTGATATTCTTGAGAGATATAAAAATTTTGCACCAAGACTGTAATATTTTGTTGAATTATCCGTATAACTAGGTCATAAAAGTATTTGTGTACGTCTGATACCATACCACTTGTGAAGGAGGAAATGTACATGTTTATCTCTCAGAATGTTTGGTAACAGGTTTATTGTTTGTGATGTGTATCTATGTATGTACTAACACATTGTACTGAACGGGGTGAGAATAGCTTGAGCTACCTCATCCCTTTGTGTGTATTTTACCTCAATAAACTTATTTCAATTTCAATTTCAATTTCAATTTAACACAAGGGGAACACGCACAAGGGGACACAGGTGGAAACTGAGTGCCCAAATGAGCCACAGAGATATTAGAAAGAACTTTTTTAGTGTCAGAGTGGTTGACAAATGGAATGCACTAGGAAGTGATGTGGTGGAGGCTGACTCCATACACAGTTTTAAGTGTAGATATGACAGAGCCCGATAGGCTCATGAATCTGTACACCTGTTGATTGACGGTTGAGAGGCGGGACCAAAGAGCCAGAGCTCAACCCCCGCAAACACAACTAGGTGAGTACAACTAGGTGAGTACACACACACACACACACACACACACACACACACACACACACACACACACACACACACACACACACACACACACAAACACACACACATACACACACATACACACACACACACACACACACACACACACACACACACACACACACACACACACACACACACACACACACACACACACACACACACACACACACAAATGAAAAAAAAGAACAGGGGAAACAAAGGGCTGGCATACCGAAAGGGAAACTATGAGGAGATGCATAAATTCCTAAGGGATATACAATGGGTCACAGAACTCAGAACCAAGCCCGTACAAGACATAATGGACTATGTCACCCAAAAGTGTCAGGAGGCTGTAAGCAGGTATTTCCCAGCCCGACAGGAAAAAACAGAGAAGCAAAAGAAGAATCCATGGTTTACTAGGGAATGTATGAAAGCAAAGGAGCTGAACAAAAGAGCATGGAGGAACTTCCGAAATAACAGAACACCCGAAAGTAGAGAGATAACAGAGAACCAGGAACGAGTATGTTAGTGTGAGAAGAGCAGCTGAGAAAAGGTATGAAAATGATATAGCTAACAAAGCCAAGACCGAACCAAAGCTACTACACAGTCACATCAGGAGGAAGACAACAGTGAAGGAACAGGTGATGAAACTTAGGGTGGGTGAAGACAGGTACACAGAGAATGACAAACAGGTATGTGAGGAACTCAAAAAAAGGTTCCAGGAAGTCTTTACAATAGAACAAGGAGAAGTCACGGCGCTAGGTATGGTGGCAGCAAACCAGGCGACCTTGGAAAGGTTCGAAATTGCAAGTGATGAGGTCAAGAAGCACGTATTGAAGCTGGACGTGAAAAAAGATGTTGGGCCGGACGGAATCTGACCATGGGTTTTGAAAGAGTGTGCAGGAGCACTTTGTTTGCCACTCTCCATAGTGTATAGTAGGTCACTGGAAACGGGAGACCTACCAGAAATATGGAAGACGGCTAATGTAGTACCAATATCCAAAAAGGGTGACAGACAAGGTGCACTGAACTACAGGACAGTGTCCTTAACTTGAATACTATGCAAGGTGATGGAGAAGATTGTGAGAAAAAAACTAGTAACACATCTGGAAAGACGAGACTTCGTGACAACCCATCAACATGAGTTCAGGGAGGGTAAATCTTGCCTTACAGGCTTAATAGAATTCTACGATCAGGTGACAAAGATTAAGCAAGAAAGAGAAGAATGGGCGGACTGCATTTTTTTGGACTGTCGGAAAGCCTTTGACACAGTACCCCATAAAAGGCTGATGCATAAGCTGGAGAAACAGGCAGGAGTAACTGGTAGGGCGCTCCAGTGGATAAGGGAGTACCTAAGCAATAGGAAGCAGAGAGCTACAGTGAGGGGGTGAGACCTCAGATTGGCGTGAAGTCACCAGTGGAGTCCCACAGGGCTCTGTAATCGGACCTATCCTGTTTCTGATATACGTAAATGATCTCCCAGAGGGTAAGACTCATTCCTCTCAATGTTTGCTGACGACGCCAAAATTATGAGAAGGATTAAGACAGAGAAGGACAGCATGAGGTTTCAAGAAGACCTGGACAAGCTGCAGGAATGGTCGAACAAATGGTTGTTAGAGTTTAACCCAAGCAAATGTAATGTAATAAAGATAGGTGTAGAAAGCAGGAGACCAGATACAAGGTATCATTTGGGAGACGAAATACTTCAGGAGTCAGAGAGAGAGAAGACCTGGGGGTTGATATCACGCCAGACCTGCCCCCTGAAGCTTATATCAAGAGGATAACATCAGCGGCATATGTCAGGTTGTGTAAGGAATCTTTCAGAACATTATATACCATATCTCATCCCCTCACTGTCCCCCCTTCAATTGACCCCCCACCCCTCACTCCAGCATCATCTGTGACCTCGTTACCCACCCCACATCTCACTCCCATGGAACATCTTCCCCGATCAGCAGAACGCTCACCAAGAAGGGAACATGAGAAGGGACAGAAGAAAGTGAGTCTCAAGGCAATGTACACTAACATAGATGGGATTACAAATAAAACAGATGAACTTGGAGAATGGGTACTTGAAGAAAACCCAGACATAATAGCATTCACAGAAACAAAGCTAACGAAAATCATAACAAATGCAGTGTTCCCACAGGACTACTGTGTTGTGAGGAAAGAGAAGGAAGAGGAGGTGGTGGCGTAGCTCTGCTGGTAAGAAAAGGCTGGGATTTTGAGAAAATGGTTATTCAGGGCTGTGAAGGTTTCAGTGACTATATACCAGGTACAATAGCAACTGGAGGACAAAAAATTGTAGTCGCAACCATATATAACCCTCCACCAAATGACAGAAGACCCAGACAGGAATATGATAGAGACAACATGGCCACCATTAGCATAATAGAGTGAACAGTGTCTCTCGCTAGTATGAATGGATCTGGACTACTAATCATGGGGGATTTCAACAATGGGAAGATTGATTGGGAGAACAGAGACCCGCATGGAGGACCAGATACATGGAGAGCTAAGCTGCTGGACGCGGCAACAAGAAACTTTCTTAGCCAGCATATCAAGGGACCGACAAGAATGAGAGGGGAGAATAAACCAGCTATGCTTGATCTGATATTTCCCCTTAATGAGTGGGATATAAGGGAGGTTTAGATGGAAGCACCCTTAGGAATGAGTGATCACAGTGTATTGATCTTTGAGTACTTGGTAGAGCTAGGACGTATCTTCCCCAAAAAAGAACTTGAAAACAAAAAACTGGCATACCGAAAGGGGAATTATGAGGGGATGAGAAGTTTCCTAAGGGATATACCATGGGACACAGACCTCAGAGATAAGTCGGTACAAGGCATAATGGACTATGTCACCCAAAAGTGTCAGGAGGCAATAAACAGGTTTATCCCGGCTCAAAGGGAAAAATCCGAGAAGCAAAAGAAGAATCCATGGTTTAACAATGCATGTATGGAAGCAAAGGTACTGAACAAAAGAGCGTGGAGGAACTTCCGAAATAACAGCACTCCAGAAAGCAGAGAGAGATTCCAGAGAACCAGGAATGAATACGTTATTGTGAGAAGGGAAGCAGAGAAAAATTCTGAAAATGATATAGCAAGCAAAGCCAAGACCGATCCAAAGCTACTCCACAGTCACATCAGGAGGAAAACAACAGTGAAAGAACAGGTAATGAAACTTAGAACAGGAGAGGACAGGTATTCAGAGAATGACAAAGAGGTGTGTGAAGAACTCAACAAGAGGTTCCAGGAGGTCTTCACAATAGAACATGGTGAGGTCACTGCGCTAGGAGAGGGGGCAGTAAACCAGGCAGCCTTGGAAGGGTTCGAAATTACGAGAGATGAGGTCAAGAGACACCTGTTGGATCTGGATGTGCGAAAGGCTGTTGGTCCAGATGGGATCTCACCATGGGTATTGAAAGAGTGTGCAGAGGCACTCTGCTTGCCACTTTCCATGGTGTATAGTAGGTCACTGTAAACGGGAGTCCTACCAGAAATACGGAAGGCGGCGAATGTGGTCCCAGTATACAAAAAGGGTGACAGACAAGAGTCCCAGTCCTATTCCAAAACCTTATCCTATAACTGGTTGCAGTGCCTGCAGACGCAGTGCACTCAAAGGTGATGGTCTGCCTGAGTGCAGAAATATTGAGATATTGTTATTGAATTCAATAAACAACCAGAAAGCAGGTGTTTAACAGTGCATTACAATGATCACTGCACAGAGCAGTGAGTCCATTCGCATGTCAGAGTCCTCACATTCACGAGCGGTCCTGCTTAGTACATTACGCCACTGGGGTCCTGCTTAGTGCATAACGTCACTGGGGTCCTGCTTATTGCATGACGTTACTGGGATTAAGTACACTGTGGCCACCTACGGGCTCTATGCTTAGTGATCTGTGGCCACCTGAACAAAACACCAACAACAAGAAACACCAGCGTGACCAAAACACCGACAACAAGAAACACCAACGTGACCAAAACACTAACAACAAGAAACACCAGCGTGACCAAAACACCAACAACAAGAAACACCAGCGTGACCAAAACACCAACAACAAGAAACACCAGCGTGACCAAAACACCGACAACAAGAAACACGTGATGAAAGGTGAGTTTCTGTGACAACCACTGACCTCAGAACAGTAGTATACAGTAGTAAGTGTCCCCCACACTCAACCGTAACGACCATTGCAGTACATAGTATCTAAGTGATCACCACTCACCGCAGACTTTAAAGTTTAATGTGTATAATATACACTACAAAAGTATGTGCTTCATATAGAATTGCATAATTGGACTTTAACCGATTAACCGATTAAAAAGCCCTAGAGCAGGCAAGCAGGGGGTTGAAGACAGGGGCGAGGATGCAGAAATCTTGAGCGAGGAACTGGAGACGAGGTGAAGAGGGGAGATGAAAGATCGGTGGCCCAATTACCTTGGGTAAGAATTGCAGCTGTTGCTGCGGTTTGGTGGTAGAGTGGAGTTCTCATGGGTGCTCGCTGATGTGTCTTGTAGGAGGCAGGGCTTCTCGTCGTGGTGTTCTTTTCAGCTTTGCGTTAGTGTTCTACTGATTCCTTGATTTACTCGGGCGCAGATCGTCGGTGTTTTTCTTCTTCCCCAGGCCTCCTGGCCTGTTTGTTGGTCTTTGTTCGTGTTGATACGGTGAGGCTATCGTTGGAGGTAGCTTCCAGCCGGAAATCTTCAGTTGTGTAGGACTGCTTCAGTGGAGGAGGTGGTGTTCAAACCGAGACATCCTCATCTGATGAGTCAGCTGACCAGAAGTAGATGCAGTGAATCTTGAAGGTAGAGTTCCTGCCTGTTGAGGCTTAATGGGAGTTGCAGCTGATTTAGGACGTTAAGAGGGTTCGCACACGAGAGGTGGAACTGTAGCAGTAGTCGATAGAGGAGGCGTCGGCGTCTGGGTGGCTTGTGATGAAGTTGCTGGAGGAGCAGGCTTTGCTGTTGATAGTACATCCGTGAGCACGGCGGCGTTCACGGTGATGTCAGGGACCGAGCCTGTATCTTGAGAACTTGAAGTGGTGTTGGTGAAGACTTCCTCTGGAACTATGAAATCTGGAAGATCATTTGCTTTGTATAGAATATTTAATATTCTTACGTATTCCTGGGGTTTATTGCAAGCTATCATGCTGGCCGCCGATGTTAATGCTTGAACTGTGCTGTTCAGTGGTTGGTCGGTGTGGGCCGGGGGTGATGGCTAGCTCGACGAATCGCTGGTTGGCGTTTGGGAGCAGGCTCCCCATTGGCTGGTAGTAGCAGTGGGACGTCCTCCCGGAAGCTCCGGGAAAATGGCGGTTTGGGCGTTAAAACATGAAGTAGAGGTGGTCGCTGATTGGCTTGTTGCTTCCGAGGTACTGGCTCCGGTTGAAGATGTGGATTTCTCCATGTTTTTAATGACGTCTTGTCTATGGGGACAACGTATGGAGATTGCCGGATGGTCGCCTTTGCACAGCAAACAGCATAGTGTTTCAGACTTGCAGATGGAGTAATGGTGGTCAGTTGAGCAGAGGCTACACTTCTGAATACGCTGGGTACATTTGCTGGTGGAGTGGGTGTACTCGTAGCACCGGAGGCACTGGTTGACGATGTGAAAACGTTCCATCTTCACACGGAATGACGGAATGTGAATACCAAAGCTGTAAACACCATTTCTGGTAGCCATAGTAGCCGCAGCTACTGTCTCGAAGGTCAGCTTCAGGGAGAGATTTCTGTTGAAGAAGTGAGCTTCGTGAAGCCCTAAGTCCGGGTTTGATTCCTTGAAGTCGTGCATGAACGCTCTTTCATTAGCTTCATCTTGTTCCACGATCCATTGGCTGAGATCATGAATAACGACAGAGTGTTCAGCCAGGTACTGGCGTGGGAAGTTGAGACGAAGGTGTTGGTTGGAGAAATTGGCGCTGAAAAACAGAAGTTTGTCGACTTCCTCCTCACTATAAAAGAAGAAGAGGATGTCCGTGCCTTCCTGTTTGATGTCGTTGGGTCACTCCTGCAATGTCTTCAAAAAGCTTCAGGAGAGATGTCTTGGAGAATGGTTGCTCGTTAAGGGGCGTACCCCGGATATTGTAGCGTTTGTGACGCATGATGAGCTTCCTGGCGGCCGATGGCTCTCTCAAAGACTACACGTCACTGGAGATGGCCTCCCGTCTCTACCCCTGTGAACTTTTTAAAACTAATTCTATTTTATATAATTAATGTTTTTTTTACATAATAATGAAACAGTTAAAATTTGGGAAAAATTTTAAAATTATCTAAAAAAGTAGAAACAAAATTTACTTTCTTATATTTGTTTTATATTACTTATAAAATTGTAATATAGTTATAATTTTATATTACGATGTATTATATTTAAGAAGTAATAAATTATGATTTCTTCCTCTTCCTTCCACACTCATTTGGTCGTCTGGTCGTGATTTTCTATACCGCCTTATTGGGTAACTTTAATATTCAAAATTGTTTATGTTCATTCCACAAAAAATTTGTGTTCATACTTCGAAACCTTATTAATAGCCCCTTTGTGTACCGTATTCTTAGGCCACTGTCACAGTCGTCAGTAAGTGGGGATCACTTAGCTACTAGGCACTATTCCATTCCCTCACCTCCCCCGTCCAATCCCAAATCCTTATCTTGCAATTGGATGCAGTGCCTGGTTAGGGTTTTGTTGTGGCTGAGGGTGTGGAGGCTGGTGTTGATGTTGTTCAGGGCCTTGTTGAGGTTGGTGATGCAGTGCCTGGTTATGGTTATGTTGTGGCTGAGAGTGTGGAAGGCTGGTGTTGATGTTGTTCAGGGCCTTGTTGAGGTTGGTGATGCAGTGCCTGGTTATGGTTATAACAATAAGCACTACAATAAACTGCATGAAAGTGGAAGATCCGAACAACTTCATTATGTGTGATATCCAAACCCCTGTAAATATAATTGATATCAACACGAGCGAGGCAGATTTAGCAAGAGAAATTGTGAACATGCCCATGCACTCAGCCCCGGTCCAGAGTCATAGAATTCAATATTTAAAATGAAAAATTTTTCTAAACTATATTCTAAACTAAAAAATGAGTTTGGAAGCATGATGATGTTGCAACACGTCTTCCTACTTGTTACACTGCAACATCGTTCAGATTTTGGATATTTCTTTCTCATTCACTTGTTATGTTGTATTTAAATACCGGTTAAAGGGAAGATGCGACGCCGTTGTCATGGAGACATCACCCCTCCTCCTCCTCCTGACTGATGTTTACACATTTACGTCATTCACCGCCGTTCATTCACCAACTTCAAGAAACAACCAGAAAGCAGGTGTTTAACAGTGCATTACAATGATCACTGCACACAGTAGTGAATCCATTCGCATGTCAGAGTCCTCATATTCATGAGGGGTCCTGTTTAGTGCATGACGTCACTGGGGTCCTGCTTAGTGCATGACGTCACTGGGGTCCTGCTTAGTGCATGACGTCACTGAGGTCCTGCTTAGGGCATGTCGTCACTGGGGTTCTGCTTAGTGCATGACGTCACTGGGGTCCTGGTTAGTGCATGACGTCACTGGGCTCCTGCTTAGTGCATGACGTCACTTAGGTCCTGCTTAGTGCATGACGTCACTGGGGTCCTGCTTAGTGCGTGACGTCACTGGGATCCTGCTTAGTGCATGACGTCACTGGGGTCCGGCTTAGTGCATGACGTCACTGGGGCCCTGCTTAGTGTATGACGTCACTGGGGTCCTGCTTAGTGCATGACGTCACTGTGGCCCTGCTTAGTGCATGACGTCACTGGGGTCCTGCTTAGTGAATGACGTCACTGGACTCGTGCTTTGTGCATGACGTCAATGCGGTCCTGATTTTTGCATGAAGTCACTGGGGTCCTGCTTAATGCATGACGTCACTGGGGGTCCTGCTGAGTGCATGACGTCACTGGAGTCCTGCAGAGTGCATGACGTCATTGCGGTCCTGATTTTTGCATGAAGTCACTGGAGTCGTGCTTATTGCATGTCGTCATTGTGGTCCTGCTTAGTGCATGACGTCACTGGGGTCCTGTTTAGTGCACGTCATGGGGACCTGCTTAGTGCATAAAGTCACTGGGGTCCTGTTTAGTGCATGACGTCACTGGGGTCCTGCTTAGTGCATGACGTCACTGGGGTCCTGCTTGGTGCATGACGTCACTGGGCTCTTGCTTAGTGCATGGCTTTACTGGGGTCCTGCTTAGTACATGACGTCACTGTGGTTCTTCTTAGTGCATGACGTCACTGTAGTTCTTCTTAATGCACGACGTCACTGTGGTTCTTCTTAGTACATGACGTCACTGGGGTTTTTCTTAGTGCATAACGTCACTGGGGTCCTGCTTAGTGCATGATGTCACTCGGGTAACAGTTTGTGCATGACGTCGCTGGGGTCCTGCTTAGTGCATGACTGGGGTCCTGCTTAGTGCATAACTGGGGTCCTGCTTAATGCATGACGGGTCCTGCTTAGTGCATGACGTCACTGGGGTCCTGCTTAGTACATGACGTCACTGGGGTCCTGCTTAATGCATGACGTCACTGGGGTCCTGCTTAGTGCATAACGTCACTGGGGTCCTGCTTAGTGCATGACGTCACTGGGGTCCTGCTTAGAGCATGACGTCACTGGGGTCCTGCTTAGTGCATGACGTCACTGGTGTCCTGCTTCGAGCATGACGTCACTGGGGTCCTGCTTTGTGCATGACGTCACTGGGGTTCTGCTTAGTGCATGACGTCACTGGGGTTCTCCTTAGTGCATAACGTCACTGGGGTCCTGCTTAGTGCATGACGTCACTGGGGTCTTGCTTAGAGCATGACGTCACTGGGGTCCTGCTTAGTGCATGACGACACTGGGGTCCAGCTTAGTGCATGACGTCACTGGGGCCCTGCTTAATGCGTGACGTCACTGGGGCCCTGCTTAGTGCATGACGTCACTGGGGTCCTGCTTAGAGCATGACGTCACTGGGGTCCTGCTTAGTGCATGACGTCACTGGTGTCCTGCTTAGAGCATGACGTCACTGGTGTCCTGCTTTGTGCATGACGTCACTGGGATTAAGTACACTGTGAACACCTGAACAAAACACCAACTACAAGAAATACCTGTGGAAGGTGAGTTTCTGTGACAGCTGCTGGCCTGAGAACACGGTACACAGTAACTAAGTGTCCCCCACTTTAACAAGTGTGACGATTACTTTAGTACTCACTGCATAGTCTAACGTATATAATATATATAAAAAAAAAATTTGTAAGCTTATGTAAATAGTAAACACAAAACATTTTTCTTTTATATAATTTATAAATTTTATTTAAAATTTATGTTGGTAAATTTTATGCTAAAATAAAAAAAAGGGAAATGAACTTTAAAAACTTTATCAAAATTTTTAAGTGGCGTTATTATTTTTTAAATATCTTTATTAACATATTTTTACTTTCTTTATATTTTTGTTAAAAAAAGTTAATATATATAAATATTTTGCTTATTATTCAACACTCACGTGGTCGCATTGTCTTCGTTTTCTATACTTTTTTGAGGACTAACTCTTATATTCAAATTTTTGAATGTTTTATTTCTAAAGAAATTTTGTGTTGATACATTGAATACCTTATTAATATTCTCTTTGTGTACCGTATTCTAACGCCATTGTCACAGGTGTCAGTAAGTGGGGATCACTTAGCTAATGGGCATCATTCCTTCCTCCCACCCCCCAGTCCAGTCCCTAATCTTTATCCTGCAATTGGATGCAGTGTCTGGTTATGGTTATGTTGTGGCTGAGGGTGTGGAGGCTGGTGTTGATGTTGTTCAGGGCCTTGTTGAGGTTGGTGATGCAGTGCCTGGTTATGGTTGTGTTGTGGCTGAGGGTGTGGAGGCTGGTGTTGATGTTGTTCAGGGCCTTGTTGAGGCTGGTGATGCAGTGCCTGGTTATGGTTATGTTGTGGCTGTGGGTGTGGAGGCTGGTGTTGATGTTGTTCAGGGCCTTGTTGAGGTTGGTGATGCAGTGCCTGGTTATGTTGTGGCTGAGGGTGTGGATGCTGGTGTTGATGTTGTTCAGGGCCTTGTTGAGGTTGGTGATGCAGTGCCTGGTTATGGTTATGTTGTGGCTGTGGGTGTGGAGGCTGGTGTTGATGTTGTTCAGGGCCTTGTTGAGGTTGGAGATGCAGTGCCTTATAACAATAAACACTACAATAAACAGCATGAAAGTGGTAGATCTGGACAACTTCTTTATGCGTGATATCCAAACTCCTGTAAATATAATTTATATCAACACGAGCGTAGTAGAATTTGCAACATAAATTGACAACATGCCAATGCACTCAGCCCCGGGTTCGGACTCATGGAAGTCAATATTTATAAAGAAATATTTTACTAAACTAAAAAAAAAAAAAAAAAGAGTTTAGAAACATGATGATGTTGCAACACGTCTTCCTACTTCTTACACATCAACATTATTCAGATTTCGGACATTTCTTTCTCATTCACTTGTTATGTGGTATTTAAATACCGGTTAAAGGGAAGATGCGACGCCGTTGTCATGGAGACATCACTCCTCCTCCTCCTCCTGACTGATGTTTACACATTTACGCCATAAACTGCATATATGTCATGTTTTATGCCCTCCAAAGGAAGCAAACAGCCGGGTTTGTCATTTAAGAAATTGGGCTTTTAGGGGAGAATTCATCGTCTAAATGTTACCTGTATCTGTGTGAGGAGCGAGGTGGTGGAGAAATGGTGTTGGGTCGCAGAAGGAGAGAGAGCCTCGACCCCCGGCCTTGGAAGCTCAAGGAAATATATGATAGATTTAACAGGACGTGTTCAGAGATCGGGGGTGGGGGGGGTGGAGGGTCGTCAAAGTAGATTTGAAAGTGATTGATGGACAACGAGTGTTTTTATGTCCACTAATTCAGTAGTGAATTAGATAATATTAATGTAAGAAATAAATGAGTAATTACACAAAAAAATCACGTCTTCCCTAAATTAATGTTTCCTCTTCATCTTCAAAGCAATTGATTCTCACAATGTTGCAAAAAGTATAGATTACATGGAGGCATGAAGAGAGGGAAGATCGATGTCCTGTCGAGGGGAGACTAGGTAATCTTGCTCTGCAGTTGCATTGATCAGCTGAAGAAGAAGTTGGGTTGGTGTAAACGTCTTAGACTTGTTAACCATAGAGTGTACCTAACTGAGTGCTTGATGTAAAGTGCTTCAGCTATGTCTGATGTCCTTGTATATCTATATCTGTCGATCATGTCAGTGTTGCTGGTCAGCATACCTCAGGTGATGGTCTGGTTGTGTGCAGAAATATTGTGATATTGCTGTTGAATTGAAGAAACAACCAGAAAGCAGGTGTTTAACAGTGCCTTACAATGATCATTGCACAGAGCAGTGAGTCAATTTCCATGTCAGAGTCCTCACATTCATGAAGGGTCCTTCTTAGTGCTTGACGTCACTGAGGTCCTATTTGGTGCATGACGTCACTGGGGTCCTGCTTAGTGCAAGACGTCATTGGGGTCCTGCTTAGTGCATGACGTCACTGGGGTTCTGCTTAGTGCATGACGTCACTGGGATCATGCTTAGTGCATGACGTCAATGGGATCCTGCTTAGTGCATGACCTCATTGGGGGTCCTGCTTAGTGCATGACGTCACTTGGGTCCTGCTTAGTGCATGACGTCACTGGGGTCCTGCTTAGTGCATGACGTCACTGGGGTCCTGCTTAGAGCATGACGTCACTGGGGGTCCTGCTTAGTGCATGACGTCACTGGGGTCCTGCTTAGTGCATGACGTCACTATGAATTAGCGGGCCAGCCAGAGGCTTAGCGCCCGCGCAGGAATATCACTGCAAAAAAAATCACTGTGGTTCTTCTTAGTGCATGACGTCACTGGGGGCCCTGCTTAGTGCACGACGTCACTGGGGTCCTACTTAGTGCATGACGTCACTGGTCTCCTCTCACTGTCAGTACTTGGTCACGTGACCCTAAATGTGTCACTGAGTACTGTGAAGTTGTTCTACTTTCCACCGTCGTGTTTAACGGAAAAAATTCATTAAAATACAGAGCCTGACACCAACCTCATTACATAATACACTGTAACATTACAGCCATTTCCCCTGGGTAGCGTGTCACGCCGTCCTTCTAATAGAACGTCGCATTTTGACGTATAGTCTACCTAAGACCAAAAATTGTCGTACTGGAGAATAGAAGCGGCTGGCTAAAGTAACGTAATGTCCAGTTTTCTGTTTTGGGTCCTCTGGTAGGTTAGAATAAGGGCACTTTAGTACGACAGTTTCTGGACGTTGGGAAGCGTTAGAAAGAGTAGCTGAGTGTGTATTGTTTTCAAGTTTGTTATGCCTCCAATGTAGGGAAAATGGATATTATTGCCTTGAAGCTTTAAATTGTGCCTTTGATCCTTGCCCTAGATATCTTCCATAAACTCTCTAAGACAAGTTTCTAAAAAATAATAACCATTTTCAAGATTTTGGAGACATAAACAATTACAAAATATATATTACCCAACGCCAAAAACTGTTACATTGTATAAATTTATACATCGCTGTAAAATTGCCTACAATGTCACAAAACAAAGTTTCAGGTAAAGGTAAAGAAAATACTTTGCTGAAAGCGCTTATCTAAATCAGCCCAAATCAGAATCCCTTTCGCCCTTCATCTTTTTCACTCTCTTCCCTTCTCATCCTCTCTTCTATACAAACTTTAGTATTTTCTTCCCACCAAACCAGAGCTGTTAATATAGATTGGGGAAACATTAAATCAACATTTACATAGTTGATGTTAAATTGCCTTTATTACATCTAGTCCCCGTCATATGAAAACCTTAGTAATAAATAAAATATTAGTGCAAAAGAGAAATCTAGCAATTTATTTTTAAGCTGTTTTTTCCATTTTCAACCTGTTAGCTCTTGGTTAAGTACACTGTGACCACCTACTGGCTTAGTGCTCTGTGGCCACCTACTCGCTCCAGGCTTATAGCTCTGTGGCCACTTGTTGGATCTAGGTTTACGCTCTGTGGCTACCTTTTGGCTCTAGGATTAGTACTCCATGATCACTGGTTGGCTCTAGCCTTAGTGCTATGTGGCCACCTGACCAAAACACCAATAACAAGAAACACCATCGTGACCAAAACTGTGACGACCACTTAAGTACACAGTATCTTAGTGATCCCTACTCACTGAAGACTGTAAAGTTTGATGTGTACATTGTACACCAAAAATAAATGCGAAATGTTGAGAAATTATCTTTAAAAATGTTTGACTAAATAGGTTCATTGTATATAAATATTTTTTTTTTAATTAATAAGAAAACAAATGTTTTTGCTAAAATTTATAAACATCTTAAAATTATAAAAAAATTGCACTTAGTTTCTATAACTTTATTTTGTTATTAAAATGATTATATAAACATATTTGCAGATTACAAATTGTTTTATTTAAAAACAAATACATATTGACATCCTGCTCTTTCTCCCACACTTATAAGGTTGTCTGGTCGTGATTTTCTATACCGCCTTAATGGGTAACCTCAATATTCAAAATTTTTATGTTTCATTCCACAAGAAATTTTGTATTGATACTTCGAATACCTTATTAATATCCCCTTTGCGTACCGTATTCTTAGGCCACTGTCACAGTCGTCAGTAAATGGGGATCACTTAGCTAATGGGCATCATTCGTTCCACCCCTCCCCCCCCCCACTCCTCCGTCCAATCCCAAATCCTTATCCGGCAATTGGATGCAGTGCTTGGTTATGGTTATATTGTGGCTGAGGGTGTGGAGGCTGGTGCTGATGTTGTTCAGGGCCTTGTTGAGGTTGGTGATGCAGTGCCTGGTTATGGTTATGTTGTGGCTGAGGGAGTGGAGGCTGGTGTTGATGTTGTTCAGGGCCTTGTTGAGGTTGGTGATGCAGTGCCTGGTTATGGTTATGTTGTGGCTGAGGGTGTGGAGGCTGGTGTTGATGTTGTTCAGGGCCTTGTTGAGGTTGGTGATGCAGTGTCTGGATATGGTTATGTTGTGGCTGAGGGTGTGGAGGCTGGTGTTGATGTTGTTCAGGGCCTTGTTGAGGTTGGTGATGCAGTGCCTGGTTATGGTTATGTTGTGGATGAGGGTGTGGAGGCCGGTGGTGATGTTGTTCAGGGCCTTGTTGAGGTTGGTGATGCAGTGCCTGGTTATGGTTTTGTTGTGGCTGAAGGTGTGGAGGCTGGTGTTGTTGTTGTTCAGGGCCTTGTTGAGGTTGGTGATGCAGTGCCTGGTTATGGCTATAACAATAAGCACTATTGATCAATTCACCTCTTCCAGAAAGAGATATGTACAAGACAATCGCCAACAATCAACAGATTCTGACAACAAACAACCTCCCATGCATAACCATCCCACCCAACATGACACCACACCAAGCACTAATCCCACCCCCACCCCCACCCTCGTTCAACTCCCAGGCATCAAGCTCAGCTCCTCCCGCAACCCCATCCCCCCCCCTTTCACCCCAGGTACAAAACCCAACACAATCCCCAACGTCCCCATCCCCCCCCCCAGGCCTCTAAATGATTCTCATAGAACCCGCTCCTCATTATAGCCACCCCTCTCTCCAGGAAAATAGATCACCAAAACACAAGATAACTCTCCAGACAAAAAGAAATAACTCACCAAAACACCAGAAAACTGAGACAGCACAAAGACGGACATCAGCTACCAAAAAGCAAGTGTCCTTCTTCACCTTAGCCTACGAGCCCAACAAGTCAGCCCATCTCACGCCCCACACGTTAGCCCACATCTCCCCCCGCCCCTCCACCCACTCCTATTACTCAATACCACACAAGTACCAAACCAAAGACCCTGTTAGCTCAGCTAAAACACTCGTCACACTCAGCCAAAAGGACCAACTCCTCCCCAGACCACCCCTACACCCCCACCCCAAAAATGGCTAAATGCTCACCAGGAACCCTTAAAAACGGCTCCAACACACTCTTCATACCCCAACGATCATCCCCAGAATTATCTACAACACGAACCAAGGCTCATGGGAGAACCTCTCCGATTTATTCACCTCAACCCCCCCCCCCCCCTCATCCAGTCAGTGAACAATGAAAATCACACAATTCAACGTTAGAGCCTACTACAGTATCAGGCACCTAATTGCTTACTTTGTGGAGACCGAAAGACCGGATGTGCTGTTACTGAACATACGTGACGCACTCTCAGAATTAGATATTACGGCTACACACCATACCAATCCCCCGATGAAGCACATGAAGGGGGTTGCTATTCTGGTTAAGAGCACTTATAAACATGACCTCTTCACTACCAGCTAGCAGCACAAACACTTCCTAACAATCAACATTTACACTCAACATGGACAAATGATCAGTGGCACCACTTACATTCGCCCAAACCTAGGCCTTCCTCTCAAGGACTTAAATATTCTCTTCAACCACACACACATACCGGTCTTCCTCCTGATAGACCTAAATACACAACAAACATTCAACCATCACAACACAACATGCACGGTCAACAACTTCACCAACCTCACCAAAGCAAACACCTCACCTTCCTTGGCTCAGACTTCAAAACAAGCTACACACACAATGGGACTGGGAGACCAGATCTCATCCTCACCAACAGAGCAGGCACCCACCTCCAGTACTACATTACCCCCGGATCCATCACCGGCTCAGATCACATACCCATGTCACTCACAATCTCCAACAACCTCATACTCATCCCAGCCACCCCACATTATGGCTATCAAAATGCAGACTTGTAAGCCTTCAATCAGCACCTAAATACCAGCACACACCCCTACAACTTCCAAGATAAACCAACGACAGACAGACTCCCAAATCCTCTCTATCCAAAACAACATCATACAAGCGGCTGACGCAACCATACCAAAAACTACCCACAAAACCAGATACTCCTTCTTTCCCTCCAACAGAACCAAAAGTCTACTCATCCGCTACCACAACAGATTCTCCCGCAACCTTCACATATACAGCCAGGAAAACACAGACCTCACTATACTAAAAATCCACAGACTCAACTGCCTAGACCTCGACCATGCCAACCACTGGAAGAAACTCATACAAAAAGACTGAACTATACAGAAAAACAACTCCACAACAATTTTGGAACTTCATAAAGAGGATCTAGGGCAACTTTCATAAAGAGGATCTAGGGCAACTTCTCCTCTTCTGTTTTTACAGACATCACTCATAACAGTCAAATTTCACTGACCCATCAAAACTAGTAGACATATATAGACAACAATGGCAGGCCACCTTCAACCCTCACCCCCCACAGCCAACACCAATACACAACATTAACAGAGTAGAAACATGGACCCGATTCAACCCTCAGGCCATCACACACTACTCACCATTGACCTCACGACACTAGACGACTTCCAAAGTGACCTCACAGCATCGATACAACCAGCTGAAGTAAAACTCATGCTTAAAAATACCTGACGAAAAGCCCCAGGAGCCTATAATATAGGCCAAGCTCTCCTCAAACAACTTTCCGACCCTCTAGTCCTTGCACTCTCTGACGTATACAACGCCTCACTAAAAACTGCATATTTCCCAAGCCCATTATAAGAAGCCACAGCAATCCTCATCCCAAAACCCCCAAAATCCCCGACAGAACCCAAGAACTACAGACCGATCAGCCTATACTTCAACCTAAATGCAAATGTCCCCCGGGGCTCAGTTCTCTCACCGACCCTGTACTTATTCTACATAAATAACATTCCTGACCCAACATATTGGACCTCTATGACCCACTGTTATGCTGACGACGTAACCCATCTATTCTCAGGTTACTCGACAGACACCCTCACACGAATTGCACAGGAAGAAATAGACAAAGAAACCTTCTGGGAACACGACTGGCGGATTAAAACAAACCCCAACAAGTCCAAAATCACATACTTCTTCTACAACAAACGTCTAAACCCAGCCCCACGAAAACTCTACTCTCAGTCACACGACCCAACCCACAACCCGACAGTCAACAACACCACAGTACTTGGACTCACGTTAGACTTCAATCTTTGCTTACACACACACGTAGTATCCAAGAAAGCTATAGCCTCCAAAGCTCTATCAAACCTGTATATACCCCCTCAGACATGTCTCCCAAGCCACCAAGCTCTATCTATATAAGACACTTATCCTCCCACTCCTAACATATGCACCCATCCCACTCTCACTTGCAGCACCAACAAACAGGAAACAACTTCAGCGTACCCGGAACAGGGCTCTGCGATGGGTGTTCTAGACCCAATGGCAGGACTTCACCACTAGTGAGGCCCTGCAAAAGAGGGCGAACATCCCGTCTCTGAACATAGTCTGGGACACTATGGGGAAGAAACAGATCACAAAAATTCTCACCTACCACGAAAACTACGACACCTTCCTCAGAAACACCCTTAGTAGACCTAGAAATACGCACAACCTCTTTAACCTGATTGACGACTCATCACCAGCTCCGTCATTTACATGACTCCATTCTCCTCCTATAACACTCCTCAAACACCAAGCTCCGAACTACCCAGCTGACCTCCTTAACTTTTCTCCCCCCCCCCCCCTTACACTCCCTCTTAAGGGGGAGGACGTGTTAGCTCCCGGTTGCTAGACTCTGGGTGGGGCACGATGCTGTTTAGCGAAATCCAAGACCACAACTAGTGTGAGCCTCCAAGATACACCCAGCTGAGGGCTGCTATCACCGTGGGCGCACTGAAAGACGAAATGTTGTCACAAAAATCCAGTTCCTTGCTTCCATCACTTAGTCTGGTCATAACGTTTTAATGCCATGCAGCTGAGTCTTGCCCTGGCCCTTTATCTCATCCTAAAAACCTTTCCTCTCACCCACACTAATTCTTTCCCCTATCTCCACTTCCCCGCTCACCCTACAGGGTATCTTGACCTATATTTAATTGATTGATTGATGTGGCACTGAGTGTATGGGATGTTCTCTCCCCTTGTTGCTACCTGTTGGCTCTAGGCTTACTGCTCTCTGGCCACCTGTTGGCTCTAGGCTTACTGCTCTCTGGCCACCAGTTGGCTCTAGACTTACTGTTCTGAGGCCACCTGTTGGCTCTAAGCTTACTGTTCTGTGGCCAACTGTTGGCTCTAGGCTTACTGCTCTGTGGCCACCTGTTGGCTCTAGGCTTACTGTTCTGTAGCCACCTGTTGGCTCTAGGCTTACTGTTCTGTAGCCACCTGTTGGCTCTAGGCTTACTGCTCTCTGGCCACCTGCTGGCTCTAGGCTTACTGCTCTCTGGCCACCTGTTGGCTCAAGGCTTACTGCTATGTGGCCACCTGTTGGCTCTAGGCTTACTGTTCTGTGGCCACCTGTTGGCTCTAGGCTTACTGTTCTGTGGCCACCTGTTGGCTCTAGGCTTACTGCTCTGTGGCCACCTGTTGGCTCTAGGCTTACTGTTCTGTAGCCACCTGTTGGCTCCAGGCTTACTGTTCTGTGGCCACCTGTTGGCTCTAGGCTTACTGTTCTGTGGCCACCTGTTGACTCTAGGCTTACTGCTCTGTGGCCACCTGTTGGCTCGAGGCTTACTGTTCTGTAGCCACCTACTGGCTCTAGGCTTACTGTGGCCACCTGTTGGCTCTAGGCTTAGTGATCTGTGGCCACCTGTTGGCTCTAGGCTTACTGCTCTGTGGCCACCTGACCAAGACACTAACAACAAGAAACACCAGCGTGACCAAAACATCAACAACAAGAAACACCAGCGTGACCAAAACACCAACAACAAGAAACACCAACGTGACCAAAACACCAACAACAAGAAACACCAGCGTGACCAAAACACCAACAACAAGAAACACCAGCGTGACCAAAACACCAACAACAAGAAACACCAGCGTGACTAAAACACCAACAACAAGAAACACCAGCGTGACCAAAACACCAACAACAAGAAACACCAGCGTGACCAAAATACCAACAACAAGAAACACCAGCGTGACCAAAACACCAACGACAAGAAACACCAGCGTGACCAAAACACCAACAACAAGAAACACCAGCGTGACCAAAACACCAACAAGAAGAAACACCAGCGTGACTAAAACACCAACAACAAGAAACACCAGCGTGACCAAAACACCAACAACAAGAAACACCAGCGTGACCAAAACACCAACAACAAGAAACACCAGCGTGACTAAAACACCAACAACAAGAAACACCAGCGTGACCAAAACACCAACAACAAGAAACACCAGCGTGACCAAAACACCAACAACAAGAAACACCAGCGTGACCAAAACACCAACAACAAGAAACACCAGCGTGACCAAAACACCAACAACAAGAAACACCAGCGTGACTAAAACACCAACAACAAGAAACACCAGCGTGACCAAAACACCAACAACAAGAAACACCAGCGTGACCAAAACACCAACAACAACCTGTTGAAACACGAGTTTCTGCGACTACAACTGGAAGGTACACAGTAAGTGTTATACAACACGCAAACAACTGTAGTACAAAGTTTCTAGGTATTGCCTACTTACTGTAGATTTTAACTTGCTTTCTTATGTATACTCAAAATTTTGTCGGTAAAACAGTTTATTAAACACATTAAGAAGTGACTAATATATAAATGTTTTTTCCTTTTTTTTGATTAATATGAACACTGCAAAATTTTATGTTAATTTTTGAAATCTTTAAAAAGTTTGAAAAAAATTACAACATGATTTTAACGTTATAATATCAAATAAATTTGCATTTTAAAAAATTTAAGTAATATAAACAAATTGTATTCTAGAAGTAATAAATATTACTAACTTTCTTTTCCTTCTAATCTGAGTTGGCCGTCTTTTCGGTGTTTTCTATACAGCCCTCATGGGTAACTTTCATGTTAACAATTTTTTATGTTTTATTCCACCAGAAATTTTCTGTTGATACTTTGAATACCTAATTAATATCCCCTTTGTGTACCGTATTCTTAGGCCACTGTCACAGTCGTCAGAATTCAAATTCTCCCACCCTACCCATCAACATTGGTGTTCTTCAGGGTAGCATACGTGGCCCTCTCCTCTTTCTCATCTACATTAATGACCTTCCAAATGCCTCCCAACACCTCAAACCAATTCTATTTGCTGACGACACAACCTTCATTTACTCCAGTCCTGACCCCCTTGCTCTAAATGCCACAGTAAATACTGAGCTAAAGAAAGTCCTTCTTTGGCTAACTGCCAACAAACTCACCCTTAATATTAACAAAACTTTCTATATTCTGTTTGGCAATAAATCCTCTAATCAAATAAATCTCAGAATAAACAATACCCAAATTTGTAACAAATTAGATGGCAAGTTCCTTGGCGTTCTCATTTGCCACAAGCTGAATTTCCAGGGCCACATTCTAAATATATCAAACAAAGTTTCAAAAACTGTTGGCATTCTTTCTAAGATCAGATATTATGTACCCCGCCCTGCCCTGGTGACTCTATTACTCCCTCATCTATCCATATCTCAACTATGGTATTTGTGCTTGGGGTTCTTCTACCCAAAATTATTTACGTCCTCTAATTACTCAACACAAAGCTGCTATTAGGACAATATCCAACTCTAGCCCCTGACATCACTCGGTACCCCTACTCAAATCTCTGAATATGTTAGATATTAAGTCACTGCACATTCTCTCATGTGTATTATACATATATAAAACGCTGAACCGTAATGTCAATCCTGACCTCAAAAGCTTCATTGAAGGTCGTAACAGAACCCATGAGCACCACACCAGAAATAAATAGAGTTTTGATATTCCAAGAATACGACTTAATCAAACTAGAAATGCTCTACAAATCAAGGGACCCAGAATGTGGAATGACCTTCAAAACCATGTTAAAGACTGTACCTCTCTCAACCAGTTTAAGATAAAAACGAAGCACTACCCAATAAATTCCCTGTAACCTGCCTTACCCCTCTGTTGTCAACCCATGTCTGTTTTTTTTTAAATAACGCTGTTTTAATGTAATTGTCTGTAAGAATTTGTAATTGTATTTGTGCTGCTTTTTCAGCCATGTTCTCCCCTCTTTTACCTCTATTTTTATTTGTTCTCAACACATTTTATTCTTTATACCCATTAGTATTAAGCTTTAGTCATTAATGTTTTTCCTGCCCGAAACGCTTTGCGTAACAGTGGCTTTAGGCATTGTATGTAATAGCTCTATCTATTAATCCAACAAACTTTGTAAAATCTCTTGTATGTATGTACCTTACCTAAATAAACATTTATTTATTTATTTATTTATTTATTTATTTATTTATTTATTTATTTATTTATTTATTTATATAGTAGGTGGGGATCACTTAGCTACTGGGCATCATTCCAATCCCCACCCTCTCCCCCGTCCAATCCCAAATCCTTACCCAGCAAATGGATGTAATGTCCGGTTATTATTATGTTGAGGCTGAATGTGTGGAGGCCGGTGTTGATGTTGTTCAGGGCCTTGTTGAGGTTGGTGATGCAGCGCCTGGTTATGGTTATGTTGTGGCTGAGGGTGTGGAGGCTGGTGTTGATGTTGTTCAGGGCCTTGTTGAGGTTGGTGATGCAGTGCCTGGTTATGGTTATGTTGTGGCTGAAGGTGTGGAGGCTGGTGTTGATGTTGTTCAGGGCCTTGTTGAGGTTAGTGATGTAGTGCCTGGTTATGGTTATGTTGTGGCTGACATGTGTGGAGGCTGGTGTTGATGTTGTTCAGGGCCTTGTTGAGGTTGGTGATGCAGTGCCTGGTTATGGTTATGTTGTGGCTGAAGGTGTGGAGGCTGGTGTTGATGTTGTTCAGGGCCTTGTTGAGGTTGGTGATGCAGTGCCTGGTTATGGTTATGTTGTGGCTGAAGGTGTGGAGGCTGGTGTTGATGTTGTTCAGGGCCTTGTTGAGGTTAGTGATGTAGTGCCTGGTTATGGTTATGTTGTGGCTGACATGTGTGGAGGCTGGTGTTGATGTTGTTCAGGGCCTTGTTGAGGTTGGTGATGCAGTGCCTGGTTATGGTTATGTTGTGGCTGAGGGTGTGGAGGCTGGTGTTGATGTTGTTCAGGGCCTTTTTGAGGTTGGTGATGCAGTGCCTGGTTATGGTTATGTTGTGGGTGAGGGTGTGGAGGCTGGTGTTGATGTTGTTCAGGGCCTTGTTGAGGTTGGTGATGCAGCGCCTGGTTATGGTTATGTTGTGGCTGAGGGTGTGGAGGCTGGTGTTGATGTTTTTCAGGGCCTTGTTGAGGTTGGTGATGCAGCGCCTGGTTATGGTTATGTTGTGGCTGAGGGTGTGGAGGCCAGTGTTGATGTTGTTCAGGGCCTTGTTGAGGTTGGTGATGCAGTGCCTGGTTATGGTTATAACAATAAGCACTACAATAAACAACATGAAAGTGGAAGATCCGGACAACGTCTTTATGCGTGATATCCAAACCCCTGTAAATATAATTGATATCAACACGAGCGAGGCAGATTTTGCAAGAGAAATTGACAAGATGCCTATGCACTCAGCCTAGATTCATGGAATTCAGGTACAAATTCATGGAATTCAATATTTATAATGAAATATTTTTCTAAACTAAAAAAGGAGTCTAAAGAAGCGCTGTCCACCCAGTTGTCAGGTGTCCGTACACACTCAGAATACACACTTCCTGAGTATGTACTCTTTTCATATTTGTTATGCCTCCAATGTAGGCAAAAAATTGATATTATTACCTTAAAGCTTTATATTGTGCCTTTGACCTTTGCCCTAGACATCTTCCCCAAACTCTCTAAAGCAAGTTTCTACAAAATAATAACCATTTTCTAGATTTTGGAGGCATAAGCAACTAAAAGAAGTTTATATTATCCAGGGCCAAACACTGTTTCATTGCATAAATTGCTGTAAAAATGTTTACAATGTCACAAAACAAAGATTTAGGTAAATGTAAAGAGAAGGATATGTAAAAGACATTGCTGAAAGCCTTTATCTGTAGCAGTCCGAATCATTATCCCTTTTCCCTTCATCTTCTCCTTCCTTCCCTCCCTTTCACCCTCTCTTCTATCCCTCTATTCCTCTCTCCCTCCCTCTCACCCTCTCTTCCTCTCTCCCTCCCTCTTACCCTCCCTTCCTCTATCCCTCTCTCCCTCTCTTCTCTACATACTTTTGCATTTTCGCCCCATCAAACAAGAGCTGTCAATATAGTTGGGCAAACATTAAATCAGCATTTACATGAGATGATGTTAGGGTGCCCTTATTACACTGAGTCTCCGTTAAATGACGAACCTGAGTAATTAATATAAGTGCAATAGTGTAATTTAGCATTATATATATTAAGGGTGTTCTCTTCGCTTGTGACCATCTGCTGGCTCTAGGTTTACTGCTCTGTGGCCACCTGTTGGCTCTAGGCTTACTGCTCTGTGGCCACCTGCTGGCTCTAGGCTTACTGCTCTGTGGCCACCTGACCGTAACACTAACATTAAAAATCACCTGTTGAATGGTTAAATTCTTTGACAACTACTGGCCTCAGAACACGGTACACAGTAGCTAAATGTCCCCACCACTTATATATGCGACAATCACCGTATTACAAAGTAGCTATTTGATCCCAGCCCGCTGCCGATAGCAAAGTTTTATGGGTGCTATGTGCACTCAAATTTTAAAAACAATTTACCATTTATGTAATTTTCATAAATTTCTTTTTATATTATTAAAAAAAATTTACAGAAAATAAATCAAGTAAAATTTTATGTTTAAATTTATAAATGTGTTAAAAGAAAGTTTAAAAAATAATTATAGTCCTTGTTTAATTTTACATTAATTTTCAAATTTCAATATTAAAATTTTTTTTCTCATTAACTAATAATACTTAAGAAGTAATAATTATTAATATTCTGCACACATATGGTCGTGGTTTTCTATAACGATTTAATGGGTAATTGTTATATTGAGTTTTATTATGTTTCATTCTAACAGAAATTGTTTTGATATTTTGAATACCCCATTAATATCCCCTTTGTGAACCGTATTCTTAGGCCACTTAGACGTCAGTAAGTGGGGATCACTTAGCTACTGGGCACCATTCCTTCCTTCCCAGTCCTATCCCAAATTCTTATCCTGTAACTGGATGCAGTGTTTGTAGATGCAGTGCACACTGCATCTACAAACATTGTACTGAACGGGGTGAGAATAGCTTGAGCTACCTCATCCCTTTGTGTGTATTTTACCTCAATAAACTTATTTCAATTTCAATTTCAATTTCAATTTAACACTGAGTGCCTTGGTGGAAACTGAGTGCCCAAATGAGCCACAGAGATATTAGAAAGAACTTTTTTAGTGTCAGAGTGGTTGACAAATGGAATGCACTAGGAAGTGATGTGGTGGAGGCTGACTCCATACACAGTTTTAAGTGTAGATATGACAGAGCCCGATAGGCTCATGAATCTGTACACCTGTTGATTGACGGTTGAGAGGCGGGACCAAAGAGCCAGAGCTCAACCCCCGCAAACACAACTAGGTGAGTACAACTAGGTGAGTACACACACACACACACACACACACACACACACACACACACACACACACACACACACACACACACACACACACACACACACACACACACACACACACACACACACACACACACACACACACACACACACACACACACACAAACACACACACATACACACACATACACACACACACACACACACACACACACACACACACACACACACACACACACACACACACACACACACACACACACACACACACACACACACACACACACACACACAAATGAAAAAAAAGAACAGGGGAAACAAAGGGCTGGCATACCGAAAGGGAAACTATGAGGAGATGCATAAATTCCTAAGGGATATACAATGGGTCACAGAACTCAGAACCAAGCCCGTACAAGACATAATGGACTATGTCACCCAAAAGTGTCAGGAGGCTGTAAGCAGGTATTTCCCAGCCCGACAGGAAAAAACAGAGAAGCAAAAGAAGAATCCATGGTTTACTAGGGAATGTATGAAAGCAAAGGAGCTGAACAAAAGAGCATGGAGGAACTTCCGAAATAACAGAACACCCGAAAGTAGAGAGATAACAGAGAACCAGGAACGAGTATGTTAGTGTGAGAAGAGCAGCTGAGAAAAGGTATGAAAATGATATAGCTAACAAAGCCAAGACCGAACCAAAGCTACTACACAGTCACATCAGGAGGAAGACAACAGTGAAGGAACAGGTGATGAAACTTAGGGTGGGTGAAGACAGGTACACAGAGAATGACAAACAGGTATGTGAGGAACTCAAAAAAAGGTTCCAGGAAGTCTTTACAATAGAACAAGGAGAAGTCACGGCGCTAGGTATGGTGGCAGCAAACCAGGCGACCTTGGAAAGGTTCGAAATTGCAAGTGATGAGGTCAAGAAGCACGTATTGAAGCTGGACGTGAAAAAAGATGTTGGGCCGGACGGAATCTCACCATGGGTTTTGAAAGAGTGTGCAGGAGCACTTTGTTTGCCACTCTCCATAGTGTATAGTAGGTCACTGGAAACGGGAGACCTACCAGAAATATGGAAGACGGCTAATGTAGTACCAATATCCAAAAAGGGTGACAGACAAGGTGCACTGAACTACAGGACAGTGTCCTTAACTTGAATACTATGCAAGGTGATGGAGAAGATTGTGAGAAAAAAACTAGTAACACATCTGGAAAGACGAGACTTCGTGACAACCCATCAACATGAGTTCAGGGAGGGTAAATCTTGCCTTACAGGCTTAATAGAATTCTACGATCAGGTGACAAAGATTAAGCAAGAAAGAGAAGAATGGGCGGACTGCATTTTTTTGGACTGTCGGAAAGCCTTTGACACAGTACCCCATAAAAGGCTGATGCATAAGCTGGAGAAACAGGCAGGAGTAACTGGTAGGGCGCTCCAGTGGATAAGGGAGTACCTAAGCAATAGGAAGCAGAGAGCTACAGTGAGGGGGTGAGACCTCAGATTGGCGTGAAGTCACCAGTGGAGTCCCACAGGGCTCTGTAATCGGACCTATCCTGTTTCTGATATACGTAAATGATCTCCCAGAGGGTAAGACTCATTCCTCTCAATGTTTGCTGACGACGCCAAAATTATGAGAAGGATTAAGACAGAGAAGGACAGCATGAGGTTTCAAGAAGACCTGGACAAGCTGCAGGAATGGTCGAACAAATGGTTGTTAGAGTTTAACCCAAGCAAATGTAATGTAATAAAGATAGGTGTAGAAAGCAGGAGACCAGATACAAGGTATCATTTGGGAGACGAAATACTTCAGGAGTCAGAGAGAGAGAAGACCTGGGGGTTGATATCACGCCAGACCTGCCCCCTGAAGCTTATATCAAGAGGATAACATCAGCGGCATATGTCAGGTTGTGTAAGGAATCTTTCAGAACATTATATACCATATCTCATCCCCTCACTGTCCCCCCTTCAATTGACCCCCCACCCCTCACTCCAGCATCGTCTGTGACCTCGTTACCCACCCCACATCTCACTCCCATGGAACATCTTCCCCGATCAGCAGAACGCTCACCAAGAAGGGAACATGAGAAGGGACAGAAGAAAGTGAGTCTCAAGGCAATGTACACTAACATAGATGGGATTACAAATAAAACAGATGAACTTGGAGAATGGGTACTTGAAGAAAACCCAGACATAATAGCATTCACAGAAACAAAGCTAACGAAAATCATAACAAATGCAGTGTTCCCACAGGACTACTGTGTTGTGAGGAAAGAGAAGGAAGAGGAGGTGGTGGCGTAGCTCTGCTGGTAAGAAAAGGCTGGGATTTTGAGAAAATGGTTATTCAGGGCTGTGAAGGTTTCAGTGACTATATACCAGGTACAATAGCAACTGGAGGACAAAAAATTGTAGTCGCAACCATATATAACCCTCCACCAAATGACAGAAGACCCAGACAGGAATATGATAGAGACAACATGGCCACCATTAGCATAATAGAGTGAACAGTGTCTCTCGCTAGTATGAATGGATCTGGACTACTAATCATGGGGGATTTCAACCATGGGAAGATTGATTGGGAGAACAGAGACCCGCATGGAGGACCAGATACATGGAGAGCTAAGCTGCTGGACGCGGCAACAAGAAACTTTCTTAGCCAGCATATCAAGGGACCGACAAGAATGAGAGGGGAGAATAAACCAGCTATGCTTGATCTGATATTTCCCCTTAATGAGTGGGATATAAGGGAGGTTAAGATGGAAGCACCCTTAGGAATGAGTGATCACAGTGTATTGATCTTTGAGTACTTGGTAGAGCTAGGACGTATCTTCCCCAAAAAAGAACTTGAAAACAAAAAACTGGCATACCGAAAGGGGAATTATGAGGGGATGAGAAGTTTCCTAAGGGATATACCATGGGACACAGACCTCAGAGATAAGTCGGTACAAGGCATAATGGACTATGTCACCCAAAAGTGTCAGGAGGCAATAAACAGGTTTATCCCGGCTCAAAGGGAAAAATCCGAGAAGCAAAAGAAGAATCCATGGTTTAACAATGCATGTATGGAAGCAAAGGTACTGAACAAAAGAGCGTGGAGGAACTTCCGAAATAACAGCACTCCAGAAAGCAGAGAGAGATTCCAGAGAACCAGGAATGAATACGTTATTGTGAGAAGGGAAGCAGAGAAAAATTCTGAAAATGATATAGCAAGCAAAGCCAAGACCGATCCAAAGCTACTCCACAGTCACATCAGGAGGAAAACAACAGTGAAAGAACAGGTAATGAAACTTAGAACAGGAGAGGACAGGTATTCAGAGAATGACAAAGAGGTGTGTGAAGAACTCAACAAGAGGTTCCAGGAGGTCTTCACAATAGAACATGGTGAGGTCACTGCGCTAGGAGAGGGGGCAGTAAACCAGGCAGCCTTGGAAGGGTTCGAAATTACGAGAGATGAGGTCAAGAGACACCTGTTGGATCTGGATGTGCGAAAGGCTGTTGGTCCAGATGGGATCTCACCATGGGTATTGAAAGAGTGTGCAGAGGCACTCTGCTTGCCACTTTCCATGGTGTATAGTAGGTCACTGTAAACGGGAGTCCTACCAGAAATACGGAAGGCGGCGAATGTGGTCCCAGTATACAAAAAGGGTGACAGACAAGAGTCCCAGTCCTATTCCAAAACCTTATCCTATAACTGGTTGCAGTGCCTGCAGACGCAGTGCACTCAAAGGTGATGGTCTGCCTGAGTGCAGAAATATTGAGATATTGTTATTGAATTCAATAAACAACCAGAAAGCAGGTGTTTAACAGTGCATTACAATGATCACTGCACAGAGCAGTGAGTCCATTCGCATGTCAGAGTCCTCACATTCACGAGCGGTCCTGCTTAGTACATTACGCCACTGGGGTCCTGCTTAGTGCATAACGTCACTGGGGTCCTGCTTATTGCATGACGTTACTGGGATTAAGTACACTGTGGCCACCTACGGGCTCTATGCTTAGTGATCTGTGGCCACCTGAACAAAACACCAACAACAAGAAACACCAGCGTGACCAAAACACCGACAACAAGAAACACCAACGTGACCAAAACACTAACAACAAGAAACACCAGCGTGACCAAAACACCAACAACAAGAAACACCAGCGTGACCAAAACACCAACAACAAGAAACACCAGCGTGACCAAAACACCGACAACAAGAAACACGTGATGAAAGGTGAGTTTCTGTGACAACCACTGACCTCAGAACAGTAGTATACAGTAGTAAGTGTCCCCCACACTCAACCGTAACGACCATTGCAGTACATAGTATCTAAGTGATCACCACTCACCGCAGACTTTAAAGTTTAATGTGTATAATATACACTACAAAAGTATGTGCTTCATATAGAATTGCATAATTGGACTTTAACCGATTAACCGATTAAAAAGCCCTAGAGCAGGCAAGCAGGGGGTTGAAGACAGGGGCGAGGATGCAGAAATCTTGAGCGAGGAACTGGAGACGAGGTGAAGAGGGGAGATGAAAGATCGGTGGCCCAATTACCTTGGGTAAGAATTGCAGCTGTTGCTGCGGTTTGGTGGTAGAGTGGAGTTCTCATGGGTGCTCGCTGATGTGTCTTGTAGGAGGCAGGGCTTCTCGTCGTGGTGTTCTTTTCAGCTTTGCGTTAGTGTTCTACTGATTCCTTGATTTACTCGGGCGCAGATCGTCGGTGTTTTTCTTCTTCCCCAGGCCTCCTGGCCTGTTTGTTGGTCTTTGTTCGTGTTGATACGGTGAGGCTATCGTTGGAGGTAGCTTCCAGCCGGAAATCTTCAGTTGTGTAGGACTGCTTCAGTGGAGGAGGTGGTGTTCAAACCGAGACATCCTCATCTGATGAGTCAGCTGACCAGAAGTAGATGCAGTGAATCTTGAAGGTAGAGTTCCTGCCTGTTGAGGCTTAATGGGAGTTGCAGCTGATTTAGGACGTTAAGAGGGTTCGCACACGAGAGGTGGAACTGTAGCAGTAGTCGATAGAGGAGGCGTCGGCGTCTGGGTGGCTTGTGATGAAGTTGCTGGAGGAGCAGGCTTTGCTGTTGATAGTACATCCGTGAGCACGGCGGCGTTCACGGTGATGTCAGGGACCGAGCCTGTATCTTGAGAACTTGAAGTGGTGTTGGTGAAGACTTCCTCTGGAACTATGAAATCTGGAAGATCATTTGCTTTGTATAGAATATTTAATATTCTTACGTATTCCTGGGGTTTATTGCAAGCTATCATGCTGGCCGCCGATGTTAATGCTTGAACTGTGCTGTTCAGTGGTTGGTCGGTGTGGGCCGGGGGTGATGGCTAGCTCGACGAATCGCTGGTTGGCGTTTGGGAGCAGGCTCCCCATTGGCTGGTAGTAGCAGTGGGACGTCCTCCCGGAAGCTCCGGGAAAATGGCGGTTTGGGCGTTAAAACATGAAGTAGAGGTGGTCGCTGATTGGCTTGTTGCTTCCGAGGTACTGGCTCCGGTTGAAGATGTGGATTTCTCCATGTTTTTAATGACGTCTTGTCTATGGGGACAACGTATGGAGATTGCCGGATGGTCGCCTTTGCACAGCAAACAGCATAGTGTTTCAGACTTGCAGATGGAGTAATGGTGGTCAGTTGAGCAGAGGCTACACTTCTGAATACGCTGGGTACATTTGCTGGTGGAGTGGGTGTACTCGTAGCACCGGAGGCACTGGTTGACGATGTGAAAACGTTCCATCTTCACACGGAATGACGGAATGTGAATACCAAAGCTGTAAACACCATTTCTGGTAGCCATAGTAGCCGCAGCTACTGTCTCGAAGGTCAGCTTCAGGGAGAGATTTCTGTTGAAGAAGTGAGCTTCGTGAAGCCCTAAGTCCGGGTTTGATTCCTTGAAGTCGTGCATGAACGCTCTTTCATTAGCTTCATCTTGTTCCACGATCCATTGGCTGAGATCATGAATAACGACAGAGTGTTCAGCCAGGTACTGGCGTGGGAAGTTGAGACGAAGGTGTTGGTTGGAGAAATTGGCGCTGAAAAACAGAAGTTTGTCGACTTCCTCCTCACTATAAAAGAAGAAGAGGATGTCCGTGCCTTCCTGTTTGATGTCGTTGGGTCACTCCTGCAATGTCTTCAAAAAGCTTCAGGAGAGATGTCTTGGAGAATGGTTGCTCGTTAAGGGGCGTACCCCGGATATTGTAGCGTTTGTGACGCATGATGAGCTTCCTGGCGGCCGATGGCTCTCTCAAAGACTACACGTCACTGGAGATGGCCTCCCGTCTCTACCCCTGTGAACTTTTTAAAACTAATTCTATTTTATATAATTAATGTTTTTTTTTACATAATAATGAAACAGTTAAAATTTGGGAAAAATTTTAAAATTATCTAAAAAAGTAGAAACAAAATTTACTTTCTTATATTTGTTTTATATTACTTATAAAATTGTAATATAGTTATAATTTTATATTACGATGTATTATATTTAAGAAGTAATAAATTATGATTTCTTCCTCTTCCTTCCACACTCATTTGGTCGTCTGGTCGTGATTTTCTATACCGCCTTATTGGGTAACTTTAATATTCAAAATTGTTTATGTTCATTCCACAAAAAATTTGTGTTCATACTTCGAAACCTTATTAATAGCCCCTTTGTGTACCGTATTCTTAGGCCACTGTCACAGTCGTCAGTAAGTGGGGATCACTTAGCTACTAGGCACTATTCCATTCCCTCACCTCCCCCGTCCAATCCCAAATCCTTATCTTGCAATTGGATGCAGTGCCTGGTTAGGGTTTTGTTGTGGCTGAGGGTGTGGAGGCTGGTGTTGATGTTGTTCAGGGCCTTGTTGAGGTTGGTGATGCAGTGCCTGGTTATGGTTATGTTGTGGCTGAGAGTGTGGAAGGCTGGTGTTGATGTTGTTCAGGGCCTTGTTGAGGTTGGTGATGCAGTGCCTGGTTATGGTTATAACAATAAGCACTACAATAAACTGCATGAAAGTGGAAGATCCGAACAACTTCATTATGTGTGATATCCAAACCCCTGTAAATATAATTGATATCAACACGAGCGAGGCAGATTTAGCAAGAGAAATTGTGAACATGCCCATGCACTCAGCCCCGGTCCAGAGTCATAGAATTCAATATTTAAAATGAAAAATTTTTCTAAACTATATTCTAAACTAAAAAATGAGTTTGGAAGCATGATGATGTTGCAACACGTCTTCCTACTTGTTACACTGCAACATCGTTCAGATTTTGGATATTTCTTTCTCATTCACTTGTTATGTTGTATTTAAATACCGGTTAAAGGGAAGATGCGACGCCGTTGTCATGGAGACATCACCCCTCCTCCTCCTCCTGACTGATGTTTACACATTTACGTCATTCACCGCCGTTCATTCACCAACTTCAAGAAACAACCAGAAAGCAGGTGTTTAACAGTGCATTACAATGATCACTGCACACAGTAGTGAATCCATTCGCATGTCAGAGTCCTCATATTCATGAGGGGTCCTGTTTAGTGCATGACGTCACTGGGGTCCTGCTTAGTGCATGACGTCACTGGGGTCCTGCTTAGTGCATGACGTCACTGAGGTCCTGCTTAGGGCATGTCGTCACTGGGGTTCTGCTTAGTGCATGACGTCACTGGGGTCCTGGTTAGTGCATGACGTCACTGGGCTCCTGCTTAGTGCATGACGTCACTTAGGTCCTGCTTAGTGCATGACGTCACTGGGGTCCTGCTTAGTGCGTGACGTCACTGGGATCCTGCTTAGTGCATGACGTCACTGGGGTCCGGCTTAGTGCATGACGTCACTGGGGCCCTGCTTAGTGTATGACGTCACTGGGGTCCTGCTTAGTGCATGACGTCACTGTGGCCCTGCTTAGTGCATGACGTCACTGGGGTCCTGCTTAGTGAATGACGTCACTGGACTCGTGCTTTGTGCATGACGTCAATGCGGTCCTGATTTTTGCATGAAGTCACTGGGGTCCTGCTTAATGCATGACGTCACTGGGGGTCCTGCTTAGTGCATGACGTCACTGGAGTCCTGCAGAGTGCATGACGTCATTGCGGTCCTGATTTTTGCATGAAGTCACTGGAGTCGTGCTTATTGCATGTCGTCATTGTGGTCCTGCTTAGTGCATGACGTCACTGGGGTCCTGTTTAGTGCACGTCATGGGGACCTGCTTAGTGCATAAAGTCACTGGGGTCCTGTTTAGTGCATGACGTCACTGGGGTCCTGCTTAGTGCATGACGTCACTGGGGTCCTGCTTGGTGCATGACGTCACTGGGCTCTTGCTTAGTGCATGGCTTTACTGGGGTCCTGCTTAGTACATGACGTCACTGTGGTTCTTCTTAGTGCATGACGTCACTGTAGTTCTTCTTAATGCACGACGTCACTGTGGTTCTTCTTAGTACATGACGTCACTGGGGTTTTTCTTAGTGCATAACGTCACTGGGGTCCTGCTTAGTGCATGATGTCACTCGGGTAACAGTTTGTGCATGACGTCGCTGGGGTCCTGCTTAGTGCATGACTGGGGTCCTGCTTAGTGCATAACTGGGGTCCTGCTTAATGCATGACGGGTCCTGCTTAGTGCATGACGTCACTGGGGTCCTGCTTAGTACATGACGTCACTGGGGTCCTGCTTAATGCATGACGTCACTGGGGTCCTGCTTAGTGCATAACGTCACTGGGGTCCTGCTTAGTGCATGACGTCACTGGGGTCCTGCTTAGAGCATGACGTCACTGGGGTCCTGCTTAGTGCATGACGTCACTGGTGTCCTGCTTCGAGCATGACGTCACTGGGGTCCTGCTTTGTGCATGACGTCACTGGGGTTCTGCTTAGTGCATGACGTCACTGGGGTTCTCCTTAGTGCATAACGTCACTGGGGTCCTGCTTAGTGCATGACGTCACTGGGGTCTTGCTTAGAGCATGACGTCACTGGGGTCCTGCTTAGTGCATGACGACACTGGGGTCCAGCTTAGTGCATGACGTCACTGGGGCCCTGCTTAATGCGTGACGTCACTGGGGCCCTGCTTAGTGCATGACGTCACTGGGGTCCTGCTTAGAGCATGACGTCACTGGGGTCCTGCTTAGTGCATGACGTCACTGGTGTCCTGCTTAGAGCATGACGTCACTGGTGTCCTGCTTTGTGCATGACGTCACTGGGATTAAGTACACTGTGAACACCTGAACAAAACACCAACTACAAGAAATACCTGTGGAAGGTGAGTTTCTGTGACAGCTACTGGCCTGAGAACACGGTACACAGTAACTAAGTGTCCCCCACTTTAACAAGTGTGACGATTACTTTAGTACTCACTGCATAGTCTAACGTATATAATATATATAAAAAAAAAATTTGTAAGCTTATGTAAATAGTAAACACAAAACATTTTTCTTTTATATAATTTATAAATTTTATTTAAAATTTATGTTGGTAAATTTTATGCTAAAATAAAAAAAAGTTAAATGAACTTTAAAAACTTTATCAAAATTTTTAAGTGGCGTTATTATTTTTTAAATATCTTTATTAACATATTTTTACTTTCTTTATATTTTTGTTAAAAAAAGTTAATATATATAAATATTTTGCTTATTATTCAACACTCACGTGGTCGCATTGTCTTCGTTTTCTATACTTTTTTGAGGACTAACTCTTATATTCAAATTTTTGAATGTTTTATTTCTAAAGAAATTTTGTGTTGATACATTGAATACCTTATTAATATTCTCTTTGTGTACCGTATTCTAACGCCATTGTCACAGGTGTCAGTAAGTGGGGATCACTTAGCTAATGGGCATCATTCCTTCCTCCCACCCCCCAGTCCAGTCCCTAATCTTTATCCTGCAATTGGATGCAGTGTCTGGTTATGGTTATGTTGTGGCTGAGGGTGTGGAGGCTGGTGTTGATGTTGTTCAGGGCCTTGTTGAGGTTGGTGATGCAGTGCCTGGTTATGGTTGTGTTGTGGCTGAGGGTGTGGAGGCTGGTGTTGATGTTGTTCAGGGCCTTGTTGAGGTTGGTGATGCAGTGCCTGGTTATGGTTGTGTTGTGGCTGAGGGTGTGGAGGCTGGTGTTGATGTTGTTCAGGGCCTTGTTGAGGCTGGTGATGCAGTGCCTGGTTATGGTTATGTTGTGGCTGTGGGTGTGGAGGCTGGTGTTGATGTTGTTCAGGGCCTTGTTGAGGTTGGTGATGCAGTGCCTGGTTATGTTGTGGCTGAGGGTGTGGATGCTGGTGTTGATGTTGTTCAGGGCCTTGTTGAGGTTGGTGATGCAGTGCCTGGTTATGGTTATGTTGTGGCTGTGGGTGTGGAGGCTGGTGTTGATGTTGTTCAGGGCCTTGTTGAGGTTGGAGATGCAGTGCCTTATAACAATAAACACTACAATAAACAGCATGAAAGTGGTAGATCTGGACAACTTCTTTATGCGTGATATCCAAACTCCTGTAAATATAATTTATATCAACACGAGCGTAGTAGAATTTGCAACATAAATTGACAACATGCCAATGCACTCAGCCCCGGGTTCGGACTCATGGAAGTCAATATTTATAAAGAAATATTTTACTAAACTAAAAAAAAAAAAAAAAAGAGTTTAGAAACTTGATGATGTTGCAACACGTCTTCCTACTTCTTACACATCAACATTATTCAGATTTCGGACATTTCTTTCTCATTCACTTGTTATGTGGTATTTAAATACCGGTTAAAGGGAAGATGCGACGCCGTTGTCATGGAGACATCACTCCTCCTCCTCCTCCTGACTGATGTTTACACATTTACGCCATAAACTGCATATATGTCATGTTTTATGCCCTCCAAAGGAAGCAAACAGCCGGGTTTGTCATTTAAGAAATTGGGCTTTTAGGGGAGAATTCATCGTCTAAATGTTACCTGTATCTGTGTGAGGAGCGAGGTGGTGGAGAGATGGTGTTGGGTCGCAGAAGGAGAGAGAGCCTCGACCCCCGGCCTTGGAAGCTCAAGGAAATATATGATAGATTTAACAGGACGTGTTCAGAGATCGGGGGTGGGGGGGGGGGTGGAGGGTCGTCAAAGTAGATTTGAAAGTGATTGATGGACAACGAGTGTTTTTATGTCCACTAATTCAGTAGTGAATTAGATAATATTAATGTAAGAAATAAATGAGTAATTACACAAAAAAATCACGTCTTCCCTAAATTAATGTTTCCTCTTCATCTTCAAAGCAATTGATTCTCACAATGTTGCAAAAAGTATAGATTACATGGAGGCATGAAGAGAGGGAAGATCGATGTCCTGTCGAGGGGAGACTAGGTAATCTTGCTCTGCAGTTGCATTGATCAGCTGAAGAAGAAGTTGGGTTGGTGTAAACGTCTTAGACTTGTTAACCATAGAGTGTACCTAACTGAGTGCTTGATGTAAAGTGCTTCAGCTATGTCTGATGTCCTTGTATATCTATATCTGTCGATCATGTCAGTGTTGCTGGTCAGCATACCTCAGGTGATGGTCTGGTTGTGTGCAGAAATATTGTGATATTGCTGTTGAATTGAAGAAACAACCAGAAAGCAGGTGTTTAACAGTGCCTTACAATGATCATTGCACAGAGCAGTGAGTCAATTTCCATGTCAGAGTCCTCACATTCATGAAGGGTCCTTCTTAGTGCTTGACGTCACTGAGGTCCTATTTGGTGCATGACGTCACTGGGGTCCTGCTTAGTGCAAGACGTCATTGGGGTCCTGCTTAGTGCATGACGTCACTGGGGTTCTGCTTAGTGCATGACGTCACTGGGGTCATGCTTAGTGCATGACGTCAATGGGATCCTGCTTAGTGCATGACCTCATTGGGGTCCTGCTTAGTGCATGACGTCACTTGGGTCCTGCTTAGTGCATGACGTCACTGGGGTCCTGCTTAGTGCATGACGTCACTGGGGTCCTGCTTAGAGCATGACGTCACTGGGGGTCCTGCTTAGTGCATGACGTCACTGGGGTCCTGCTTAGTGCATGACGTCACTATGAATTAGCGGGCCAGCCAGAGGCTTAGCGCCCGCGCAGGAATATCACTGCAAAAAAAATCACTGTGGTTCTTCTTAGTGCATGACGTCACTGGGGGCCCTGCTTAGTGCACGACGTCACTGGGGTCCTACTTAGTGCATGACGTCACTGGTCTCCTCTCACTGTCAGTACTTGGTCACGTGACCCTAAATGTGTCACTGAGTACTGTGAAGTTGTTCTACTTTCCACCGTCGTGTTTAACGGAAAAAATTCATTAAAATACAGAGCCTGACACCAACCTCATTACATAATACACTGTAACATTACAGCCATTTCCCCTGGGTAGCGTGTCACGCCGTCCTTCTAATAGAACGTCGCATTTTGACGTATAGTCTACCTAAGACCAAAAATTGTCGTACTGGAGAATAGAAGCGGCTGGCTAAAGTAACGTAATGTCCAGTTTTCTGTTTTGGGTCCTCTGGTAGGTTAGAATAAGGGCACTTTAGTACGACAGTTTCTGGACGTTGGGAAGCGTTAGAAAGAGTAGCTGAGTGTGTATTGTTTTCAAGTTTGTTATGCCTCCAATGTAGGGAAAATGGATATTATTGCCTTGAAGCTTTAAATTGTGCCTTTGATCCTTGCCCTAGATATCTTCCATAAACTCTCTAAGACAAGTTTCTAAAAAATAATAACCATTTTCAAGATTTTGGAGACATAAACAATTACAAAATATATATTACCCAACGCCAAAAACTGTTACATTGTATAAATTTATACATCGCTGTAAAATTGCCTACAATGTCACAAAACAAAGTTTCAGGTAAAGGTAAAGAAAATACTTTGCTGAAAGCGCTTATCTAAATCAGCCCAAATCAGAATCCCTTTCGCCCTTCATCTTTTTCACTCTCTTCCCTTCTCATCCTCTCTTCTATACAAACTTTAGTATTTTCTTCCCACCAAACCAGAGCTGTTAATATAGATTGGGGAAACATTAAATCAACATTTACATAGTTGATGTTAAATTGCCTTTATTACATCTAGTCCCCGTCATATGAAAACCTTAGTAATAAATAAAATATTAGTGCAAAAGAGAAATCTAGCAATTTATTTTTAAGCTGTTTTTTCCATTTTCAACCTGTTAGCTCTTGGTTAAGTACACTGTGACCACCTACTGGCTTAGTGCTCTGTGGCCACCTACTCGCTCCAGGCTTATAGCTCTGTGGCCACTTGTTGGATCTAGGTTTACGCTCTGTGGCTACCTTTTGGCTCTAGGATTAGTACTCCATGATCACTGGTTGGCTCTAGCCTTAGTGCTATGTGGCCACCTGACCAAAACACCAATAACAAGAAACACCATCGTGACCAAAACTGTGACGACCACTTAAGTACACAGTATCTTAGTGATCCCTACTCACTGAAGACTGTAAAGTTTGATGTGTACATTGTACACCAAAAATAAATGCGAAATGTTGAGAAATTATCTTTAAAAATGTTTGACTAAATAGGTTCATTGTATATAAATATTTTTTTTTTAATTAATAAGAAAACAAATGTTTTTGCTAAAATTTATAAACATCTTAAAATTATAAAAAAATTGCACTTAGTTTCTATAACTTTATTTTGTTATTAAAATGATTATATAAACATATTTGCAGATTACAAATTGTTTTATTTAAAAACAAATACATATTGACATCCTGCTCTTTCTCCCACACTTATAAGGTTGTCTGGTCGTGATTTTCTATACCGCCTTAATGGGTAACCTCAATATTCAAAATTTTTATGTTTCATTCCACAAGAAATTTTGTATTGATACTTCGAATACCTTATTAATATCCCCTTTGCGTACCGTATTCTTAGGCCACTGTCACAGTCGTCAGTAAATGGGGATCACTTAGCTAATGGGCATCATTCGTTCCACCCCTCCCCCCCCCCCACTCCTCCGTCCAATCCCAAATCCTTATCCGGCAATTGGATGCAGTGCCTGGTTATGGTTATATTGTGGCTGAGGGTGTGGAGGCTGGTGCTGATGTTGTTCAGGGCCTTGTTGAGGTTGGTGATGCAGTGCCTGGTTATGGTTATGTTGTGGCTGAGGGAGTGGAGGCTGGTGTTGATGTTGTTCAGGGCCTTGTTGAGGTTGGTGATGCAGTGCCTGGTTATGGTTATGTTGTGGCTGAGGGTGTGGAGGCTGGTGTTGATGTTGTTCAGGGCCTTGTTGAGGTTGGTGATGCAGTGTCTGGATATGGTTATGTTGTGGCTGAGGGTGTGGAGGCTGGTGTTGATGTTGTTCAGGGCCTTGTTGAGGTTGGTGATGCAGTGCCTGGTTATGGTTATGTTGTGGATGAGGGTGTGGAGGCCGGTGGTGATGTTGTTCAGGGCCTTGTTGAGGTTGGTGATGCAGTGCCTGGTTATGGTTTTGTTGTGGCTGAAGGTGTGGAGGCTGGTGTTGTTGTTGTTCAGGGCCTTGTTGAGGTTGGTGATGCAGTGCCTGGTTATGGCTATAACAATAAGCACTATTGATCAATTCACCTCTTCCAGAAAGAGATATGTACAAGACAATCGCCAACAATCAACAGATTCTGACAACAAACAACCTCCCATGCATAACCATCCCACCCAACATGACACCACACCAAGCACTAATCCCACCCCCACCCCCACCCTCGTTCAACTCCCAGGCATCAAGCTCAGCTCCTCCCGCAACCCCATCCCCCCCCCTTTCACCCCAGGTACAAAACCCAACACAATCCCCAACGTCCCCATCCCCCCCCCCAGGCCTCTAAATGATTCTCATAGAACCCGCTCCTCATTATAGCCACCCCTCTCTCCAGGAAAATAGATCACCAAAACACAAGATAACTCTCCAGACAAAAAGAAATAACTCACCAAAACACCAGAAAACTGAGACAGCACAAAGACGGACATCAGCTACCAAAAAGCAAGTGTCCTTCTTCACCTTAGCCTACGAGCCCAACAAGTCAGCCCATCTCACGCCCCACACGTTAGCCCACATCTCCCCCCGCCCCTCCACCCACTCCTATTACTCAATACCACACAAGTACCAAACCAAAGACCCTGTTAGCTCAGCTAAAACACTCGTCACACTCAGCCAAAAGGACCAACTCCTCCCCAGACTACCCCTACACCCCCACCCCAAAAATGGCCAAATGCTCACCAGGAACCCTTAAAAACGGCTCCAACACACTCTTCATACCCCAACGATCATCCCCAGAATTATCTACAACACGAACCAAGGCTCATGGGAGAACCTCTCCGATTTATTCACCTCAACCCCCCCCCCCCTCATCCAGTCAGTAAACAATGAAAATCACACAATTCAACGTTAGAGCCTACTACAGTATCAGGCACCTAATTGCTTACTTTGTGGAGACCGAAAGACCGGATGTGCTGTTACTGAACATACGTGACGCACTCTCAGAATTAGATATTACGGCTACACACCATACCAATCCCCCGATGAAGCACATGAAGGGGGTTGCTATTCTGGTTAAGAGCACTTATAAACATGACCTCTTCACTACCAGCTAGCAGCACAAACACTTCCTAACAATCAACATTTACACTCAACATGGACAAATGATCAGTGGCACCACTTACATTCGCCCAAACCTAGGCCTTCCTCTCAAGGACTTAAATATTCTCTTCAACCACACACACATACCGGTCTTCCTCCTGATAGACCTAAATACACAACAAACATTCAACCATCACAACACAACATGCACGGTCAACAACTTCACCAACCTCACCAAAGCAAACACCTCACCTTCCTTGGCTCAGACTTCAAAACAAGCTACACACACAATGGGACTGGGAGACCAGATCTCATCCTCACCAACAGAGCAGGCACCCACCTCCAGTACTACATTACCCCCGGATCCATCACCGGCTCAGATCACATACCCATGTCACTCACAATCTCCAACAACCTCATACTCATCCCAGCCACCCAACATTATGGCTATCAAAATGCAGACTTGTAAGCCTTCAATCAGCACCTAAATACCAGCACACACCCCTACAACTTCCAAGATAAACCAACGACAGACAGACTCCCAAATCCTCTCTATCCAAAACAACATCATACAAGCGGCTGACGCAACCATACCAAAAACTACCCACAAAACCAGATACTCCTTCTTTCCCTCCAACAGAACCAAAAGTCTACTCATCCGCTACCACAACAGATTCTCCCGCAACCTTCACATATACAGCCAGGAAAACACAGACCTCACTATACTAAAAATCCACAGACTCAACTGCCTAGACCTCGACCATGCCAACCACTGGAAGAAACTCATACAAAAAGACTGAACTATACAGAAAAACAACTCCACAACAATTTTGGAACTTCATAAAGAGGATCTAGGGCAACTTTCATAAAGAGGATCTAGGGCAACTTCTCCTCTTCTGTTTTTACAGACATCACTCATAACAGTCAAATTTCACTGACCCATCAAAACTAGTAGACATATATAGACAACAATGGCAGGCCACCTTCAACCCTCACCCCCCACAGCCAACACCAATACACAACATTAACAGAGTAGAAACATGGACCCGATTCAACCCTCAGGCCATCACACACTACTCACCATTGACCTCACGACACTAGACGACTTCCAAAGTGACCTCACAGCATCGATACAACCAGCTGAAGTAAAACTCATGCTTAAAAATACCTGACGAAAAGCCCCAGGAGCCTATAATATAGGCCAAGCTCTCCTCAAACAACTTTCCGACCCTCTAGTCCTTGCACTCTCTGACGTATACAACGCCTCACTAAAAACTGCATATTTCCCAAGCCCATTATAAGAAGCCACAGCAATCCTCATCCCAAAACCCCCAAAATCCCCGACAGAACCCAAGAACTACAGACCGATCAGCCTATACTTCAACCTAAATGCAAATGTCCCCCGGGGCTCAGTTCTCTCACCGACCCTGTACTTATTCTACATAAATAACATTCCTGACCCAACATATTGGACCTCTATGACCCACTGTTATGCTGACGACGTAACCCATCTATTCTCAGGTTACTCGACAGACACCCTCACACGAATTGCACAGGAAGAAATAGACAAAGAAACCTTCTGGGAACACGACTGGCGGATTAAAACAAACCCCAACAAGTCCAAAATCACATACTTCTTCTACAACAAACGTCTAAACCCAGCCCCACGAAAACTCTACTCTCAGTCACACGACCCAACCCACAACCCGACAGTCAACAACACCACAGTACTTGGACTCACGTTAGACTTCAATCTTTGCTTACACACACACGTAGTATCCAAGAAAGCTATAGCCTCCAAAGCTCTATCAAACCTGTATATACCCCCTCAGACATGTCTCCCAAGCCACCAAGCTCTATCTATATAAGACACTTATCCTCCCACTCCTAACATATGCACCCATCCCACTCTCACTTGCAGCACCAACAAACAGGAAACAACTTCAGCGTACCCGGAACAGGGCTCTGCGATGGGTGTTCTAGACCCAATGGCAGGACTTCACCACTAGTGAGGCCCTGCAAAAGAGGGCGAACATCCCGTCTCTGAACATAGTCTGGGACACTATGGGGAAGAAACAGATCACAAAAATTCTCACCTACCACGAAAACTACGACACCTTCCTCAGAAACACCCTTAGTAGACCTAGAAATACGCACAACCTCTTTAACCTGATTGACGACTCATCACCAGCTCCGTCATTTACATGACTCCATTCTCCTCCTATAACACTCCTCAAACACCAAGCTCCGAACTACCCAGCTGACCTCCTTAACTTTTCTCCCCCCCCCCCTTACACTCCCTCTTAAGGGGGAGGACGTGTTAGCTCCCGGTTGCTAGACTCTGGGTGGGGCACGATGCTGTTTAGCGAAATCCAAGACCACAACTAGTGTGAGCCTCCAAGATACACCCAGCTGAGGGCTGCTATCACCGTGGGCGCACTGAAAGACGAAATGTTGTCACAAAAATCCAGTTCCTTGCTTCCATCACTTAGTCTGGTCATAACGTTTTAATGCCATGCAGCTGAGTCTTGCCCTGGCCCTTTATCTCATCCTAAAAACCTTTCCTCTCACCCACACTAATTCTTTCCCCTATCTCCACTTCCCCGCTCACCCTACAGGGTATCTTGACCTATATTTAATTGATTGATTGATGTGGCACTGAGTGTATGGGATGTTCTCTCCCCTTGTTGCTACCTGTTGGCTCTAGGCTTACTGCTCTCTGGCCACCTGTTGGCTCTAGGCTTACTGCTCTCTGGCCACCAGTTGGCTCTAGACTTACTGTTCTGAGGCCACCTGTTGGCTCTAAGCTTACTGTTCTGTGGCCAACTGTTGGCTCTAGGCTTACTGCTCTGTGGCCACCTATTGGCTCTAGGCTTACTGTTCTGTAGCCACCTGTTGGCTCTAGGCTTACTGTTCTGTAGCCACCTGTTGGCTCTAGGCTTACTGCTCTCTGGCCACCTGCTGGCTCTAGGCTTACTGCTCTCTGGCCACCTGTTGGCTCAAGGCTTACTGCTATGTGGCCACCTGTTGGCTCTAGGCTTACTGTTCTGTGGCCACCTGTTGGCTCTAGGCTTACTGTTCTGTGGCCACCTGTTGGCTCTAGGCTTACTGCTCTGTGGCCACCTGTTGGCTCTAGGCTTACTGTTCTGTAGCCACCTGTTGGCTCCAGGCTTACTGTTCTGTGGCCACCTGTTGGCTCTAGGCTTACTGTTCTGTGGCCACCTGTTGACTCTAGGCTTACTGCTCTGTGGCCACCTGTTGGCTCGAGGCTTACTGTTCTGTAGCCACCTACTGGCTCTAGGCTTACTGTGGCCACCTGTTGGCTCTAGGCTTAGTGATCTGTGGCCACCTGTTGGCTCTAGGCTTACTGCTCTGTGGCCACCTGACCAAGACACTAACAACAAGAAACACCAGCGTGACCAAAACATCAACAACAAGAAACACCAGCGTGACCAAAACACCAACAACAAGAAACACCAACGTGACCAAAACACCAACAACAAGAAACACCAGCGTGACCAAAACACCAACGACAAGAAACACCAGCGTGACCAAAACACCAACAACAAGAAACACCAGCGTGACCAAAACACCAACAAGAAGAAACACCAGCGTGACCAAAACACCAACAACAAGAAACACCAGCGTGACCAAAACACCAACAACAAGAAACACCAGCGTGACCAAAACACCAACAACAAGAAACACCAGCGTGACCAAAACACCAACAACAAGAAACACCAGCGTGACTAAAACACCAACAACAAGAAACACCAGCGTGACCAAAACACCAACAACAAGAAACACCAGCGTGACCAAAACACCAACAACAACCTGTTGAAACACGAGTTTCTGCGACTACAACTGGAAGGTACACAGTAAGTGTTATACAACACGCAAACAACTGTAGTACAAAGTTTCTAGGTATTGCCTACTTACTGTAGATTTTAACTTGCTTTCTTATGTATACTCAAAATTTTGTCGGTAAAACAGTTTATTAAACACATTAAGAAGTGACTAATATATAAATGTTTTTTCCTTTTTTTTGATTAATATGAACACTGCAAAATTTTATGTTAATTTTTGAAATCTTTAAAAAGTTTGAAAAAAATTACAACATGATTTTAACGTTATAATATCAAATAAATTTGCATTTTAAAAAATTTAAGTAATATAAACAAATTGTATTCTAGAAGTAATAAATATTACTAACTTTCTTTTCCTTCTAATCTGAGTTGGCCGTCTTTTCGGTGTTTTCTATACAGCCCTCATGGGTAACTTTCATGTTAACAATTTTTTATGTTTTATTCCACCAGAAATTTTCTGTTGATACTTTGAATACCTAATTAATATCCCCTTTGTGTACCGTATTCTTAGGCCACTGTCACAGTCGTCAGAATTCAAATTCTCCCACCCTACCCATCAACATTGGTGTTCTTCAGGGTAGCATACGTGGCCCTCTCCTCTTTCTCATCTACATTAATGACCTTCCAAATGCCTCCCAACACCTCAAACCAATTCTATTTGCTGACGACACAACCTTCATTTACTCCAGTCCTGACCCCCTTGCTCTAAATGCCACAGTAAATACTGAGCTAAAGAAAGTCCTTCTTTGGCTAACTGCCAACAAACTCACCCTTAATATTAACAAAACTTTCTATATTCTGTTTGGCAATAAATCCTCTAATCAAATAAATCTCAGAATAAACAATACCCAAATTTGTAACAAATTAGATGGCAAGTTCCTTGGCGTTCTCATTTGCCACAAGCTGAATTTCCAGGGCCACATTCTAAATATATCAAACAAAGTTTCAAAAACTGTTGGCATTCTTTCTAAGATCAGATATTATGTACCCCGCCCTGCCCTGGTGACTCTATTACTCCCTCATCTATCCATATCTCAACTATGGTATTTGTGCTTGGGGTTCTTCTACCCAAAATTATTTACGTCCTCTAATTACTCAACACAAAGCTGCTATTAGGACAATATCCAACTCTAGCCCCTGACATCACTCGGTACCCCTACTCAAATCTCTGAATATGTTAGATATTAAGTCACTGCACATTCTCTCATGTGTATTATACATATATAAAACGCTGAACCGTAATGTCAATCCTGACCTCAAAAGCTTCATTGAAGGTCGTAACAGAACCCATGAGCACCACACCAGAAATAAATAGAGTTTTGATATTCCAAGAATACGACTTAATCAAACTAGAAATGCTCTACAAATCAAGGGACCCAGAATGTGGAATGACCTTCAAAACCATGTTAAAGACTGTACCTCTCTCAACCAGTTTAAGATAAAAACGAAGCACTACCCAATAAATTCCCTGTAACCTGCCTTACCCCTCTGTTGTCAACCCATGTCTGTTTTTTTTTAAATAACGCTGTTTGAATGTAATTGTCTGTAATAATTTGTAATTGTATTTGTGCTGCTTTTTCAGCCATGTTCTCCCCTCTTTTACCTCTATTTTTATTTGTTCTCAACACATTTTATTCTTTATACCCATTAGTATTAAGCTTTAGTCATTAATGTTTTTCCTGCCCGAAACGCTTTGCGTAACAGTGGCTTTAGGCATTGTATGTAATAGCTCTATCTATTAATCCAACAAACTTTGTAAAATCTCTTGTATGTATGTACCTTACCTAAATAAACATTTATTTATTTATTTATTTATTTATTTATTTATTTATTTATTTATTTATTTATTTATTTATTTATTTATTTATTTATTTATTTATTTATTTATATAGTAGGTGGGGATCACTTAGCTACTGGGCATCATTCCAATCCCCACCCTCTCCCCCGTCCAATCCCAAATCCTTACCCAGCAAATGGATGTAATGTCCGGTTATTATTATGTTGAGGCTGAATGTGTGGAGGCCGGTGTTGATGTTGTTCAGGGCCTTGTTGAGGTTGGTGATGCAGCGCCTGGTTATGGTTATGTTGTGGCTGAGGGTGTGGAGGCTGGTGTTGATGTTGTTCAGGGCCTTGTTGAGGTTGGTGATGCAGTGCCTGGTTATGGTTATGTTGTGGCTGAAGGTGTGGAGGCTGGTGTTGATGTTGTTCAGGGCCTTGTTGAGGTTAGTGATGTAGTGCCTGGTTATGGTTATGTTGTGGCTGACATGTGTGGAGGCTGGTGTTGATGTTGTTCAGGGCCTTGTTGAGGTTGGTGATGCAGTGCCTGGTTATGGTTATGTTGTGGCTGAAGGTGTGGAGGCTGGTGTTGATGTTGTTCAGGGCCTTGTTGAGGTTGGTGATGCAGTGCCTGGTTATGGTTATGTTGTGGCTGAAGGTGTGGAGGCTGGTGTTGATGTTGTTCAGGGCCTTGTTGAGGTTAGTGATGTAGTGCCTGGTTATGGTTATGTTGTGGCTGACATGTGTGGAGGCTGGTGTTGATGTTGTTCAGGGCCTTGTTGAGGTTGGTGATGCAGTGCCTGGTTATGGTTATGTTGTGGCTGAGGGTGTGGAGGCTGGTGTTGATGTTGTTCAGGGCCTTTTTGAGGTTGGTGATGCAGTGCCTGGTTATGGTTATGTTGTGGGTGAGGGTGTGGAGGCTGGTGTTGATGTTGTTCAGGGCCTTGTTGAGGTTGGTGATGCAGCGCCTGGTTATGGTTATGTTGTGGCTGAGGGTGTGGAGGCTGGTGTTGATGTTTTTCAGGGCCTTGTTGAGGTTGGTGATGCAGCGCCTGGTTATGGTTATGTTGTGGCTGAGGGTGTGGAGGCCAGTGTTGATGTTGTTCAGGGCCTTGTTGAGGTTGGTGATGCAGTGCCTGGTTATGGTTATAACAATAAGCACTACAATAAACAACATGAAAGTGGAAGATCCGGACAACGTCTTTATGCGTGATATCCAAACCCCTGTAAATATAATTGATATCAACACGAGCGAGGCAGATTTTGCAAGAGAAATTGACAAGATGCCTATGCACTCAGCCTAGATTCATGGAATTCAGGTACAAATTCATGGAATTCAATATTTATAATGAAATATTTTTCTAAACTAAAAAAGGAGTCTAAAGAAGCGCTGTCCACCCAGTTGTCAGGTGTCCGTACACACTCAGAATACACACTTCCTGAGTATGTACTCTTTTCATATTTGTTATGCCTCCAATGTAGGCAAAAAATTGATATTATTACCTTAAAGCTTTATATTGTGCCTTTGACCTTTGCCCTAGACATCTTCCCCAAACTCTCTAAAGCAAGTTTCTACAAAATAATAACCATTTTCTAGATTTTGGAGGCATAAGCAACTAAAAGAAGTTTATATTATCCAGGGCCAAACACTGTTTCATTGCATAAATTGCTGTAAAAATGTTTACAATGTCACAAAACAAAGATTTAGGTAAATGTAAAGAGAAGGATATGTAAAAGACATTGCTGAAAGCCTTTATCTGTAGCAGTCCGAATCATTATCCCTTTTCCCTTCATCTTCTCCTTCCTTCCCTCCCTTTCACCCTCTCTTCTATCCCTCTATTCCTCTCTCCCTCCCTCTCACCCTCTCTTCCTCTCTCCCTCCCTCTTACCCTCCCTTCCTCTATCCCTCTCTCCCTCTCTTCTCTACATACTTTTGCATTTTCGCCCCATCAAACAAGAGCTGTCAATATAGTTGGGCAAACATTAAATCAGCATTTACATGAGATGATGTTAGGGTGCCCTTATTACACTGAGTCTCCGTTAAATGACGAACCTGAGTAATTAATATAAGTGCAATAGTGTAATTTAGCATTATATATATTAAGGGTGTTCTCTTCGCTTGTGACCATCTGCTGGCTCTAGGTTTACTGCTCTGTGGCCACCTGTTGGCTCTAGGCTTACTGCTCTGTGGCCACCTGCTGGCTCTAGGCTTACTGCTCTGTGGCCACCTGACCGTAACACTAACATTAAAAATCACCTGTTGAATGGTTAAATTCTTTGACAACTACTGGCCTCAGAACACGGTACACAGTAGCTAAATGTCCCCACCACTTATATATGCGACAATCACCGTATTACAAAGTAGCTATTTGATCCCAGCCCGCTGCCGATAGCAAAGTTTTATGGGTGCTATGTGCACTCAAATTTTAAAAACAATTTACCATTTATGTAATTTTCATAAATTTCTTTTTATATTATTAAAAAAAATTTACAGAAAATAAATCAAGTAAAATTTTATGTTTAAATTTATAAATGTGTTAAAAGAAAGTTTAAAAAATAATTATAGTCCTTGTTTAATTTTACATTAATTTTCAAATTTCAATATTAAAATTTTTTTTTCTCATTAACTAATAATACTTAAGAAGTAATAATTATTAATATTCTGCACACATATGGTCGTGGTTTTCTATAACGATTTAATGGGTAATTGTTATATTGAGTTTTATTATGTTTCATTCTAACAGAAATTGTTTTGATATTTTGAATACCCCATTAATATCCCCTTTGTGAACCGTATTCTTAGGCCACTTAGACGTCAGTAAGTGGGGATCACTTAGCTACTGGGCACCATTCCTTCCTTCCCAGTCCTATCCCAAATTCTTATCCTGTAACTGGATGCAGTGTTTGTAGATGCAGTGCACACTGCATCTACACAGTGCAGTGTTGAGTGCAGAAATATTGAGATAATGCTATTGAATTGAAGAAACAACCAGAAAGCAGGTGTTTAACAGTGCCTTACAATGATCACTGCACAGAGCAGTGAGTCCATTCACATGTCAGAGTCCTCACATTCATAAAGGGTCCTGCTTAGTGCATGACGTCACTAGGGGCCTGCTTAGTGCATGACGTCACTGGGGTCCTGCTAAGTGCATGACGTCACTGGGGTCCTGCTTTGTGCGTGACGTCTCTGGGGTCCTGCATAGTGCATGACGTCACTGGGGGTCCTGCATAGTGCATGACGTCACTGGGGGGCCTGCTTAGTGCATGACGTCACTGGGGTCCTGCTTAGTGCATGACGTCACTGAAATCCGGTTAAATGCATGACGTCACAGGGGGTCCTGCTTAGTGCATGACGTCACAGGGGTCATCTTAGTGCATGACGTCACTGGTCTCCTCTCACTGTCAATACTTGGTCACGTGACCCTAAATGTGTCACTGACTACTGTGAACTTGTTCTACTTTACACCGTCGTGTTTAACGGAAATAATTCATTAAAATACAGAGCCTCACATCAACCTCATTACATAATACACTGTAACATTACAGCCATTTCCCCTGGGTAGCGTGTCAAGCCGTCCACCTAATAGAACGTCGCATTTTGACGAATAGTCTATCTAAGACCAAAAGTAGTCGTAGAAAACAGAAGTGGCTCGCGAAAGTGACATTCTGTCCCGTTTTCTGTTATGGGTTTTCTGGTTGGTTAGGATAAGGGCACTTTAATACGAAAGTTTCTTGACGTTGGGAAGCGTTAGGAAGAGTAGCTGAATGTGTATTGTTTTCAAATTTGTAATGCCTCCAATGTAGGGGACAAAATGGATATTATTGCCTTTAAGCTTTAAATTGTACCTTTGATACTTACCCTAGACATCTTCCGTAAACTCTCTAAGGCAAGTTTCTAAAAAATAATAACGATTTTCTAGATTTTAGAGACATAAACAATTACAAAATATATATTACCCAACGCCAAAAACTGTTACATTGTATAAATTTATACATCGCTGTAAAATTGCCTACAATATCACAAAACAAAGTTTCAGGTAAAGGTAAAGAAAATACTTTGCTGAAAGCGCTAATCTAAATCAGCCCAAATCAGAATCCCTTTCGCCCTTCATCTTTTTCACTCTCTTCCCTTCTCATCCTCTCTTCTATACAAACTTTAGTATTTTCTTCCCACCAAACCAGAGCTGTTAATATAGATTGGGGAAACATTAAATCAACATTTACATAGTTGATGTTAAGTTGCCTTTATTACACTTAGTCCGCGTCATATGAAAACCACAGTAATAAATAAAATATTTGTGCAAAAGAGAAATCTAGCAATTTATTTTTAAGCTGTTTTTTCCATTTTCAACCTGTTAGCTCTTGGTTAAATACACTGTGACCACCTACTGGCTCCAGGCTTATAGCTCTGTGGCCACTTGTTGGCTCTAGGTTTACGCTCTGTGGCTACCTTTTGGCTCTAGGATTAGTACTCTATGATCACTTGTTAGCTCTAGCCTTAGTGCTATGTGGCCACCTGACCAAAACACCAATAACAAGAAACACCATCGTGACCAAAACTGTGACGACCACTTAAGTACACAGTATCTTAGTGATCCCTACTCACTGAAGACTGTAAAGTTTCATGTGTACATTGTACACCAAAAATAAATGCGAAATTTTGGAAAATGTCTTTAAATGTTTAAATAAAAAAAAAGGTTCATTATATATAAACAATATTATTTTTTTAATTGATAAGAAAACAAACATTTTTGCTAAAATTTATGAACATCTTAATATTTTAAAAAAAGTTCACTTAGTTTCTATAATTTTATTTTATTATTAAAGTGGTTATATAAATATATTTGCAGATTACGAATTGTATTTAAAAAAAAATTGTTGTATTTAAAAAAAAAATACATATTGACATCCTGCTCTTTCTCCCACACTTATAAGGTTGTCTGGTCGTGATTTTCTATACCGCCTTAATGGGTAACCTCAATATTCAAAATTTTTATGTTTCATTCCACAAGAAATTTTGTATTGATACTTCGAATACCTTATTAATATCCCCTTTGCGTACCGTATTCTTAGGCCACTGTCACAGTCGTCAGTAAATGGGGATCACTTAGCTAATGGGCATCATTCGTTCCACACCCCCCCCCCCCCCACTCCTCCGTCCAATCCCAAATCCTTATCTGGCAATTGGATGCAGTGCCTGGTTATGGTTATGTAGTGGCTGAGGGAGTGGAGGATGGTGTTGATGTTGTTCAGGGCCTTGTTGAGGTTGGTGATGCAGTGCCTGGTTATGGTTTTGTTGTGGCTAAGGGTGTGGAGGCCGCTGTTGATGAGGGTCAGGGCGTTGTTGAGGTTGGTGATGCAGTGCCTGGTTATGGTTATGTTGTGGCTGAGGGTGTGGAGGCTGGTGTTGATGTTGTTCAGGGCCTTGTTGAGGTTGGTGATGCAGTGTCTGGTTATGGTTATGTTGTGGCTGAGGGTGTGGAGGCTGGTGTTGATGTTGTTCAGGGCCTTGGTTGAGGTTGGTGATGCAGTGTCTGGTTATGGTTATGTTGTGGCTGAGGGTGTGGAGGCTGGTGTTGATGTTGTTCAGGGCCTTGTTGAGGTTGGTGATGCAGTCACCGGTGATAACGTCACCGGGGTCTTGCTTAATACATGACGTCACTGGTGTCCTGCTTATTGCATGACGTCACTGGTGTCCTGCTTAGTGCATGACGTCACTGGTGTCCTGCTTAGTGCAAGACGTCACTGGTGTCCTGCTTAGTGCATGACGTCACTGGCGTCCTGCTTAGTGCAAGACGTCACTGGTCTCCTCTCACTGTCAGTACTTGGTCACATGACCCTAAATGTATCACTGAGTACTGTGAAGTTGTTCTACTTTACACCGTCGTGTTTAACGGAAATAATTCATTAAATTACAGAGCCTGACACCAGCCTCATTACATAATACACTGTAACATTACAGCCATTTCCCCTGGGTAGCGTCTCAAGCCGTCCTTCTAATAGAACGTCGCAATTTAACGTATAGTCTACCTAAGACCAAAAGTAGTCGTACTAGAAAATGTAAGCGGCTCGCTTAAGTGACCTAATGTCCTGTTTTCTTTTATGGGTCCTCTGGTAGGTTAGGTTTAATGGCACTGTAGGACGACAGTTTCTTGACGATTGGGAAGCCTTAGGAAGAGTAGCTGAGTGTGTATTGTTTTCAAATTTGTTATGCCTCCAATGTAGGGAAAAAATTAATATTATTACCCTAAAGCCTTAAATTGTGCCTTTGATCTTTGCCCTAGACATCTTCCCTAAGCTCTCTAAGTCTAGATCTAACGCAAGTTTCTTAAAATAATAACCATTTTCTAGATTTTGGAGGCATAAACGGTTAAAAAAAATTATCCAGGGCCAAAAACTGTTACATTGTATAAAATTATACATCGCTGTAAAAATGTATACATTCTCACGAAACAGAGTTTCAGGTAAATGTAAAGAGAATACTTCGCTGAAAGCTCCTGTTTGTAGCAGCTCAAATCATTATCCCTTTTCCCATCATCTTCTCCTTTCCCTTCCCTCTCCCTCTCTTCCCTTTTCTCTACAAACTTTTGCATTTTCTCCCCATCAAACAAAAGCTGTCAATGTAGTTGGGAAAACATTAAATCTGCATTTACATAAGTTAATGTTAAGGTGCCTTTATTGCACTGAGTCCCTGTCATATGAGGTTATCTTGAGATGATTTCGGGGCTTTTAGTGACCCCGCGGCCTGGTCCTCGACCAGGCCTCCACCCCCAGGAAGCAGCCCGTGACAGCTGACTAACACCCAGGTGCCTATTTTACTGCTAGGTAACAAGGGCATAGGGTGAAAGAAACTCTGCCCATTGTTTCTCGCCGGCGCCTGGGATCGAACCCAGGATCACAAGTCCAGCGTGCTGTCCGCTCAGCCGACCGGTCCCCCAACAGGTCATATGAGAACCTGAGTAATTAATATAATATTAGTGTAATGTGGCACTATATTTTTAAGCTGTTACACTCCCGTTGTGGCTACCTGTTGGCTCAAAGTTAAGTGCACTGTCCCCTCCTGATGGCTTTAGGCTTAATGCTCTGTGGCCACCTGATGGCTCTAGATTTTTTTATTTTTTTTATTTATACATTTACAATATACAAGAGTTGTTACATTCTTGTACAGCCACTAGTACGCGTAGCGTTTCGGGCAAGTCCTTAATCCTTTGTTCCCTGGAATACGACCCCCGCAAAGAATCGTTGTTACAACCAAGTACCCATGTTACTGTTGAGTTAAACAGAGGCCACAGTTAAGGATTTGCGCCCCGTAAAGCCTCCCCGGCCAGGATACGAACCCAGGATAAAGCGCTCGCGGAACGCCAGGCGAGCGTCTTAACACTTCGCCACGGAGACTGTGAGACTGTAACAGAGCAGAATTACTGATCTGTGGCAACCTGCTGGCAATTTACTTTGAGCTATGTAGCCACTTGTTGGTATCATTAAATCAGCATATACATATGATAATGTTAAGGTGCCTTTATTACACTGAGTCTCCGTGATATGAGAATCTGAGTAATAATATAATATTTTTGTGATGTTCCACTGCATTTTAAGCTGTTCTCTCCTATTGTGGCTACCTGTTAGCTCTAGGTTAAGTGGACTGTTACCACCAGCTGGCTTAGCGCTCTGCGGCCACCGCTGGCTCGAGGCTTATTGCTCTGTGGCCACCTGCTGGCTCTAGGCTTAGTGCTCTGTGGCCATCTGTTGGCTCTATGTACTGATCTGTGGCCACCTATTGCTTTTAGGGTTACTGATCTGTGGCCACCTGCTGGTTCTATTTTTACTGCTCTGTGGCTTCCTGCTGGCTCAAAGCTTAGCACTATGTGGCTACCTGCTGGCTCAAAGCTTAGCGCTATGTGGCCAACTGCTGGTTCTAATCTTAGCGCTATGTGGCTACCTGCTGGCTCTGAGCTTAAAGCTATGTGGCCACCTACTGGCTCAAAGCTTAGCGCTATGTGGCCACCTGCTGGCTAAAAGCTTAGCGCTATGTGGCCAACTGCTGGTTCTAATCTTAGCGCTATGTGGCTACCTGCTGACACTATGCTTAGTGCTATGTGGCTACCTGCTGGCTCAAAGCTTAGCACTATGTGGGCACCTGCTGGTTCTAATCTTAGCGCTATGTCGCTCCCTGCTGGCTCTGAGCTTAGAGCTATGTGGCCACCTACTGGCTCAAAGCTTAGCGCTATGTGGCCACCTGCTGGCTCAAAGCTTAGCGCTATGTGGCCACCTGCTGGCTCAAAGCTTAGCGTTATGTGGCCACCTGCTGGCTCTAATCTTAGCGCTATGTGGCCACCTGTTGGCTCAAAGCTTAGCGCTATGTGGCCACCTGCTGGCTCTAATTTTAGTGCTATGTGGCTCCCTGCTGGCTCTAAGATTAGCGCTATGTGGCTACCTGTTGGCTCTATTTTTAGTGCTATGTGGCCCACCTGTTGGCTCTATGTTTAGTGATCTGTGGCCACCTGTTGGTTCAAGGCTTAGTGCTCTGTGGCCGCCTGACCAAAACACTAACAACAACAACCTGTTGAAACCCGAGTTTCTGTGACAACCACTGGCCTTAAAACACGGTACTCAGTAAGTATTATACAACGCAAACACCTGTAGTACACAGTAGCTAAGTGATGCCTACTTACTAATGACTGTAAATACAATTTTTTTCCTATGTACACTCAAAATTTTTAAATATAAATCAATAACATAATAATACGTTGAACTTTCTTTTATAACAATAATGTTTTTTTCGGTAATATTAAGAGAGTAGAGTTTTATGTTGAAATTTTTAAATCTTTTGAAAATAAATAAGAATTTTCAAAGTTTTGTTTTACTTTTATATTATTAATTAAATATTATTTAAAAAATTTATGTTTTATAAAAAAATGGTATTTGACATGTAATAAACAATATTACTCTGCTTTTCCTTCCACACGGAGACGGTCGTCTTTTCGTGGTTTTCTATACCGCCTTCATGGGTAACTTTCATGTTTACAATTTTTTATGTTTTATTCCACCAGAAATTTGGTGTTGATACTATGAATACCCTATTAATATCCCCTTTGTGAACCGTATTCTCAGTCCACTGTCACAGTCGTCAGTAAGTCGGGATCACTTAGTTACTGTGCACCATTCCATTGCCCCCCCCCCCCCCTCCCCCGTCCAATCCCAAATCCTTATCCTGTCATTGGATGCAGTGCCTGGTTATGGTTATGTTGTGGCTGAGGGTGTGGAGGCTGGTGTTGATGTTGTTCAGGGCCTTGTTGAGGTTGGTGATGCAGTGCCTGGTTATGGTTATGTTGTGGCTGAGGGTGTGGAGGCTGGTGTTGATGTTGTTCAGGGCCTTGTTGAGGTTGGTGATGCAGTGCCTGGTTATGGTTATGTTGTGGCTGAGGGTGTGGAGGCTGGTGTTGATGTTGTTCAGGGCCTTGTTGAGGTTGGTGATGCAGTGCCTGGTTATGGTTATGTTGTGGCTGAGGGTGTGGTGGCTGGTGTTGATGTTGTTCAGGGCCTTGTTGAGGTTGGTGATGCAGTGCCTGGTTATGGTTATGTTGTGGCTGAGGGGGTGGTGGCTGGTGTTGATGTTGTTCAGGGCCTTGTTGAGGTTGGTGATACAGTGCCAGGTTATGGTTATGTTGTGGCTGAGGGTGTGGAGGCTGGTGTTGATGTTGTTCAGGGCCTTGTTGAGGTTGGTGATGCAGTGCCTGGTTATGGTTATGTTGTGGCTGAGGGTGTGGAGGCTGGTGTTGATGTTGTTCAGGGCCTTGTTGAGGTTGGTGATGCAGTGCCTGGTTATATCAATAAACAGCATGAAAGTGGTAGATCCGGACAATTTATTTATTTATTTATTTATTTATTTAGGCATATACAAGAATGTACATAAGGAATGTGAGGATACAAATATGGTAATTACAGTCTTGTAAAGCCACTAGCACGCGCAGCGTTTCGGGCAGGTCCTTAAGAGCAGTTTGAATTTTGTTCCCGGAAGTGCCTTGTATAAGAATGTCATCAGCATATATGATCGTCGTGACCCCTGGAGGATACATTTCTGATGCTAATCTGTTCATTAATACATTGAATAAGGTGGGACTTAATACTCCCCCTTGTGGGGTACCTAACTGAAACCTCCGTTCCTCAGACATGCATCCCTGATAATACACCTGACCTTTTCTGCCTTGTAGATAATCCCTTATCCAGTGTAACAATCTCCCTGTTATTCCCAGATTGGCTAATTCGTATAAGATTACTTCCCCATTGGCTATATCAAATGCTCCTTGTAGATCAACAAAAACTCTACAATTGTCATCCATATTAGACAAACACTTTAAGAGACAATCCGCAGTACTTTTGCCTTTGATAAAACCAAAGAGATTACTGGACATGTTATCACTGTCATGTTCACAGAAAATGGTACCATCCGTTTTCTATGTGCGGCGGCTGAGACGCCAGAGAGAGAGAGAGAAGGTAAACAAGAGCGTACAGGACGCCCGCCAAGCTTGGTAGCTACTAGTCATGTAATCATATTAAGTATTAAAGTCAGTAACCAAGTCATGACTTTACATCAACCCTACAACCAAGACTTCCTCAGTAACACACAAACACCACATTGGCGACGAGGATGAACTGTGAACGCAGGTATTTGTTCAGTTTCAAACACAAGGGAGAAGCATGCTGCCTGGAGGAGGAAGAGAAGCTGTGAGCGCCATACCCGATGCTGTATGCTAACCGATGCTGTGTGCTAACCAATGCTGTGTGCTAAACGATGCTGTGTGCTAACCAATGCTGTGTGCTACCCAAGCTGTGTGCTACCCAAGCTGTGCTGAAGAAACAGTACTGAGGAATCTGCCGACGTTGTGTACGAAACGACGCATTGATGTGTACAAAACCTGATGTTTTGGTTACGAAACGACGCTTCGTGCTACAAAATTCATCACACTGAATTGACTGCTGTACCAACTGCTGCACCAACTGCTGCACCAACTGCTGTACCAACTGCTGTACCAACTGCTGCTGTACCAACTGCTGTGCCAACTGCTGTGCTGCTGCTGTGAGTAGGAACAACACATGTTCACAAGGGCTAGGTAAGAAGTCAGTTGCTGCTATATTGTGCACTGTTGTGAACTTTTGCATTAAAATGCTTGTGTGCTTTGCAAAATTAAAGTAATTACAGTGAATTCTTGACTAACATATACAGTGCAGTAAGTGTTTAATATTCTGAGGAACATTTAAGTGATAAGTTACATTTATTCAGTAAAAATGGCAAATATACCTCAGTTTCCTGCATTTGATCCTGACTGTGACCAGACAAACCTGTCACAGAGGTGGGTCAAATGGCTTAAAAGGTTTGAAAATTTGTTGATAGTTTCTGACATCAAAAGTGCTGAAAGAAAGCGTGCCTTTCTACTTCATTATGCAGGTGATAGAGTTTGTGACATCTTTGACACACTGAAAGACACTGGTGGTGCCAAAGATTATGACACTGCCAAAGCCAAACTAACAGAGCATTTCAAACCAAGGCAAAATACTGCAATGGAAATTATGCATTTCAGGAGAGCAAAACAACTCTCTAATGAAACTGTGGATCAATACCACACACGTCTGCAGGGTTTAGCAGCCCATTGTGAGTTTGCTGATGTTGACAAAGAAATCAAATAGCAAATAATTGAAACATGCACATCTACACGTCTCCGTCGAAGAGCTCTAGAACTTGTTGATGATGACAGTTCTCTTACCAAGATACTGGATATGGCTCGTCGAATGGAAGATGCTGCACGTGATGCTCGTGTCATGGAGTGCAGTGCCAACAACAGTTCTGCCACTGTTACTAACAGTGATGAGGTACGTAAGGTTCAGGGAGGACACCGTGATCAAAGAAGATATCATGGCAAACCTAACAGTAAATTTAGCCGAGAACCACGTCACAACTGGGGTCAAGGAACAAGACTCAAGCAGTCACAACGACCCACATCAGAGGGTGTCAACAATAAATGTTACAATTGTGGAGGAGACTACCCACACCAAGATAATGTTTGTCCTGCTCAAGGTAAGAAGTGCTATGAGTGTAGAAAACTAGGTCATTTTGGTGCTATGTGTCGTTCTGCACTAAAGAAACCACAGTCAATGAATAAAAGCACTGTACGAGGATCAGGTCATAGGGGTCGAGGTGGTAAACACAATATTGCACCTCATATCCAGAATGTTAATAATGTACAAGACAACATTTCATTACAACCAGTCTCAGATGACAGTGAATGTGATTATACTTATGGAGTACAAGCAATCACAGAATGGAATGATCTTCCAAACAACCCAGAGACATGTGTATACATTGCTGGTATTTGTCTCAAAGTTCTTATTGACACTGGATCAAACATTGACACCATGGCTGAGTGCCACTATGAAAAATTTAGAAAACAGTTCCCAAAGCTAGAAAAATACAATGGTAAAGCCACTGCCTATGCTTCGAAGTTAGCCTTGCCAGTGATTGGAACTTTCACTGCAGAGATTAAGTCAAAGAATGCAATGCTCATTACTACATTCCATGTTGTTAGGAATGCAAAGGAGTCTTTACTCAGTTACAAGACTTCAACCAAATTGGGGCTACTTCAGCTTTCTAATGCTGTAGCAGTGGAATCTGCAAACAATGTTGATGGTATTGTTGCTGAATTTTCTGATCGATTTAAATCCATAGGTTGTTATACTGATAGCAAAGTACATCTGCATATCAACCCAGATGTAATTCCAGTTGCCCAACCACATCGCCGACAACCATTCCATACTCGCAAGAAAGTCGATGCCGAACTGGATAGGCTGATAGAACTAGATATCATTGAACCAGTAACAGGCCCAACACCATGGGTAAGCCCAACTGTCACTCCACCAAAGCCGAAGAATCCAGATGAGATACGCATTTGTGTGGACATGCGTGTTCCCAACAAGGCAATAATGCGTGAACGCCATCCTACACCGACTGTAGATGATATGATCTACCGCTTGAATGGTGCAACTGTATTCAGCAAGTTAGATTTAAACAAGGGCTATCATCAGCTTGAACTTGATGAGGAGAGTCGATTCATCACAACGTTTACGACACATCGAGGTCTGTATAGGTACAAGCGCCTGAGTTTTGGTATTAACAGTGCTGCCGAGGTATTCCAGCACATCATCAGCCAGGTATTGCAAGACATACCTAATGCTGACAACATGTCTGATGACATCATTGTTTATGGCCGTACCCAAGCTGAACACGACAAAGCTCTTCGTGCAACATTGCAACGCTTACGAGAAAAGAATTTGACGTTAAGCCGAGCAAAGTGTGAGTTCAATCAACATAAAATTGAATTCTTTGGACATGTACTTAGTGACAAAGGTCTGTCTCCAGATCCTAAGAAAGTTGCAGATATCAAGAATGCTGCACCTCCTTCAACGTCCACTGAAGTACATAGTTTTCTGGGAATGGCAAACTACTGTTCTCGCTTCATTCCAGATTTTGCTACTATTACAAAGCCTCTACGTGAGCTCCTGAAGAAAAATGCATCATGGTACTGGAGCGATATCGAGCAAAATGCATTTGATGCTGTGAAAGATGCACTAGTAGAGAATGCGACTGCTGCATACTTTGATCCATCAATGGACACTGAATTAACGGTGGATGCTAGTCCTGTTGGATTAGGTGCTGTTTTAGCCCAACACAAACCTGGTCAACCAGATTCCAGAGTAGTAATTGCCTACGCCAGCCGTTCTCTCACAGATGTTGAGCAACGATACAGTCAGACAGAGAAGGAAGCTCTTGCTCTTGTATGGGGCTGTGAACACTTCAATGTGTATCTGCTTGGTGCACCCTTCACCACGATAGTCACTGACCACAAACCGTTGGAGACCATCTTCAATAATCCAAAGTCCAAACCACCAGCTCGCATTGAGAGATGGGCTCTTCGTCTGCAACCATACAACTTTACGGTGAAATACAAGCCGGGTGCAGGCAATCCCGCTGATTACATCAGTGGACATCCTGCCAACAGTTTCACCATCACCAAGCATCAGCAAGTTGCCGAGGAATATGTACACTCTGTAACCTGTGATGCAGTCCCTAAGGCTCTTACTCTTGATGAAATCCGTACTGCAACCCTAGAGGACCCAACTCTGCAAGCAACAGTGGATGCATTGACTAAGAAAAAGTTTCCACGCATCCCACCCTCAGGAGTTGACCAAGATGCATTCAAAGCACTTGAACGCATCCAGACAGAATTAAGTGTTACGCAACAACGCGACACTGTGCTGCGAGGTACTCGTATCGTGATTCCAGCTGTTCTCCAGCAACGTGCTCTGAAGCTTGCACATCAAGGACACCAAGGTCTTGTTAGGACCAAACAGCTGCTACGAGAAAAGGTGTGGTTTCCTGGCATTGATCGTCAAGCAAAGGATATGCATGATGCCTGTGTCCCTTGCCAAGCTGCCGTGGATACTTCAAGACCAACACCTCTACAACCTTCACCACTACCTGCTGCACCATGGACGGAAGTATCGATGGACTTCTGCGGACCACTACCAACTGGAGAGTACTTGATGGTAGTCATTGATGATCACTCACGTTATCCAGAAGTAGAAATCATCAATTCCACATCTGCAAAGGCCGTCATCCCGAAACTCGACAAGATCTTTTCAAACTTTGGCATTCCTGAAGTTGTCAAGACAGACAATGGACCGCCATTCAATGGACAAGACTTCGTCAACTTTTCTGAGCATATTGGATTCAAACACCGCCGTGTGATGCCACTACATCCTCAAGCAAATGGAGAAGTTGAGAGATTCATGCAACCTCTCATGAAAGCGGTACGCTGTGCTCATGCCGAAGGACGATCCTGGAAACAAGCTATGTATGCTTTTCTCAGGAACTACCGTGCAACACCACATGGAACACTGGGCAAGTCGCCTGGCGAACTTTTATTTGGACGTCCTATGAGAATCGCACTACCCGTCATGCCAGCCGAGGTAACGGATAAACGTCTCGCTCAGAAGGATGCACTAGCCAAGGGCAAAATGAAAATTGCTCATGATCAACGTGCAAAGGAACAGTTCATAAAGGTTGGAGACACTGTTCTCGTTAAAAAGAAAAAAGAGGGAAAGTTAGATATGCCGTATGATACAAAACCATATAAAGTGATTAGTGTAAAAGGAACTATGGTAACAGCTAGTAATAGAGATCATAGTATAACACGTAATATGGCTTATTTCAAAGTGATTCCAACTAGTGTAGAAAATGAAGAAGTGCAAAGTCGTGCAAAAGAAAAAGAAAAAAATAGTTATAACCCGACAAACAATTCATCAAGGGATGTTATTGCATTTAAGGACTCTCGTCCTAAACGTCATGTTAAACGCCCTACACGATTTGATGATTAATTGTGTTCCTATGTAATGAAAAGTATTTACTTATTGTGCTAAACTAAATTTAATATTGTTTGAATAATGCAGATATCTCATTCAATATTTTGTAACTTTGTATTACAGTTTCTTTCATGTTTGTTTAACATTGCATATGTATTTTTAACATTGAAATCCTTTGTGGAAAAGATTAAGTTGTTTAAAGTCTTTGTGTGCTTAATTAATGTTAAATGTATGCAGTATCTCTTGATATGGTAATAACTTACTTTGTGTCAATAACTTTGCTTTGTGCTACAAGCATGGTAGACATCCTGTATTCATTCTTTTTAAAGAAAAGGAGGGATGTCATGTTCACAGAAAATGGTACCATCCGTTTTGTATGTGCGGCGGCTGAGACGCCAGAGAGAGAGAGAGAAGGTAAACAAGAGCGTACAGGACGCCCGCCAAGCTTGGTAGCTACTAGTCATGTAATCATATTAAGTATTAAAGTCAGTAACCAAGTCATGACTTTACATCAACCCTACAACCAAGACTTCCTCAGTAACACACAAACACCACAATCACCTACAAGGTAGAGTAGCCTATTTAACAAAATCCTTTCCATCATTTTACAAAAGCAGGATATTAAGGAGACAGGTCTGTAGCCACCGTTTGACTTAGGGATAGGAATGATGACTGCCTCTTTCCATTTTCTTGGTAACTTTCCCTCTCTATAACTCATATTAAACAAATCAAGTAAGGGACTAGGTTTCATACCGGCTAAATAATTAAGAATGTCATACGTTACTCCATCTTTCCCAGGAGCAGTAGAGCTGCCACTTTTTATAGCATCCAGTAGCTCATCGTGAGTTATCTCAGTGCACGCTATAGATCTTGTATTTAAGGCATATAAAGTTACTCCATTTCTAATATTTTCCCATGACTCAATGGTGATTCTCGTGTCTTCAGGTAAGGACTCCATACCAGCAGCACTAGCCCATTTATCTACTAACTCATTAGCAACCTTCCCTGGATCTGAGTGAGCAATGAATTTGGTCTTACAACCCCTGACTTTATTTACTGCTCTCCATATGTCTTTAAGGTTCTTAGTATTACCAATGGACTGAGCAAAGTCTTGCCAGTATCTGTCCCGCGCCTCCTTCCTCACCTGACTGCATTCCCTAGCCACTTCCAACATTGTATTTTTCTCTTCATCCCTCATTCCATTTTTTATCCATTCTTTATGTGCACTCCGTAGCATTCTCTCCCACCCCTTGACTTGCTGATCATTGGAATATTTAAATTTCTTAGGTCCATGCGTCTTGCTTCCCCTGCCCCCGTTATTTTCCCTCTGTACTAATTTCTCTATGTTCTCGACCATATCCTCGTAAAAACTATCAACGCAGAGCGGCGTGTATTGTTGATACCAATCTCCCATATTTTGAATAAAATAATTTTTCATATCTTTATTAATATTTAGCCTTTTCCTTTGAAAGTGGACTTGTTTTTTCCCCAGTGGTAATTCAACGTTCAAGGCAAAGTGGTCACTAAGTAGTTCCCGAACAACCCGAGCCTCCCCCATAATCCCCTGAGAGTTTAAAATGCAGGCATAGTCAAGCCGTCCTCCCCTGATGTGAGTTGGTTCATTGTTTCCCAATAGACAGGTATCTGGATGATCTTGTAGAAACTGTAACCACTTGACCCCATTAGTACTAATGCTACCCACTGTCCCTAGGCTTGTGTGCCGAGCATTAAGGTCCCCAATGACCAGTGAAGGATCAGTATAAATGCAGTCAGGTAGATAGTTGGCGTCGAAGCAGTTCCTGGATACATACAAATTAACTACAATAAATTCCCCTTCCCTTAATGATAATTTAACACAGACACTCTCTATACCTTGCGTTTTTGATGGCGGTTCTACTAACTCTGCTGGTATGGAGTTCTTTACATAAATTGACGTGCCTCTGATGTTATTTGCGGCGAAGAGGTGAAACCCTTTATAACCATTTAATTTCAATAAGCCTTCATTCCTATCCCCTGTCTCCTGAAGAGCTACAACATCAATATCATTTCCCATCACATAACAACGAACATCTGTAACCCTGTTTCTTAAACCATTAACATTCCATGACAAAACTTTCAGTCTAGGGTGATCCATTATTAATCAATTCACTGCCTAAGTCATTCCCTATAAATTCACTAAATGATAGCCATACCTGGCATAACATCTCCCACCTCCTCCCAAGTTCACCAGTAAAAGCGACATTGCGATTCTCAAGAGATTTTTTCAGCCCTGAGATGTCCATTATTGGCCCAAATGATTCCTTCATTTTATGTGTAATTATAGGGTTCTTCCTTTCACTACGACTACCATCATTCACACACACTTCACTTTCTTTCATTTCAGCACTCAATATTTCATTATTGCCCTCAACCACTATATCCTGATTTTCTTTCACAGTTTTGTGAATTTCCTTGACCTCCTGAACGTTTAATTTCGCCTCGATGGACTCGATTCTCTGCCCAAGATTTTGGAGGAACTCACCAACTTTTCTTAGTTCAGCCCACACCTCCTTGGCCATATTATTATGACCCTCTTTCTGAGCCACAGTAGCCACTTCACTCACCGTTACACTGTCACTGCCGGAGTCCTGAGTGGTGGCGTGGCTGCTTGTTGCTTGAGCCTGACGAAGTAAAGGAGACTCCTTTACCCACGCATTCGTCCGGTTCACTGGTGCTGTTTGGGGCAGACTGTTTTGCTGTGCTCCCGGTGTCTGGGTAAGAGCTCTTGCCTGCTCTGTAACATTCACCGGCCGGATAACACCCATACTCGGCCTCTTGCTACACACAGCCGAGCTGGCATTGTGAACGCCTCCACAGTTGCAGCATCTGGGAACTATTTTCTCACCCAGATTAAGTCTGTTTCTACACGCATTAGAGAGGTGAGACTTTCCGCAGAAACGACATCGTGGATCATTTTGACAGCTCCAGGATTTATGCCCCCATCTGCAGCATTTCAGGCATATTATGGACTCTTCCACATACTTTGCTACATGCCTGTAGCCAGCCCCGGTGATGAACACTTTCTCGGGAACTTCACCTCTCACTAAAGCCACCACCTGACTCCTAGCTTCACCTTTAATAAGGTGACGCTTGGCCCACACAAATCGTTGGTCGTCGAGGATGAATTCGGGGTCCAGAATCTGAGGGTATTTATAGATAATTACCTTCGTCAGCTTCTCGTTCCCCTCCGGTATTTCCATAACAATTCCATCATATCCTTGCTGGGTAAGATACTCCACTGCCTCCATAGAACCTACCGTTAAGTAAGGTCTGTTTACACCTTCCTTCAGCAGGGGCTCGAACTTGCGGTGTTCTCTTCCAAGTGTGACTGTCCACAGCAGCTTCTGATGATAGGCCAGCGTGCATGAGGCAGGGAAGAGAAGCCTCCATCTCCGCTGACCCTCACCTTCCTGACATCGTTCCGTCCGTTTGTCGACATCAGTCTCGGCGTCGTTCTTCATTCTCTTGTCGTTTCCGTTAAGTGTACCATTACTGTCAACACTATGCCTTGCATCCTGTCTTAACCGTTTCTTCTGTTGCCTTGTTAGAACGTCTTGATACTCACCCTCCTCGACTGACTGGCTGCTTTCTGAGTCCATGTTAATATTGCCGTGGGAAGTAGCCAGTTCTTCTGGTGACTGAGTCTCCATCGGTGGTGGGGAGGCCTGTGGTTGTGCTGGCCTCCACCCCTCACACACACACACACACACACTAAATATATGAATCAGCAAAATTATAAATTAAATATGCAATCTGGTATGCACATGACTTGAAACTGGAGTTATGTAAATTAATTGGATCAGGTAAAGCATAGTAAATTTTATCATAAAACTGAGAAATATCACACACACACAAAATATAAAATATATAAATCAGCAAAATTGTAAATTAAAATCTGGTATGCACATGACTTGAAACTGGAGTTATGTAAATTAATTGGATCAGGTAAAGCATAGTAAATTTTATCATAAAACTGAGAAATATCACACACCCACAAAATATATAAATCAGCAAAATTGTAAATTAAATATGCAATCTGGTATGCACATGACTGGAAACTGGAGTTATGTAAATTAATTGGATCAGGTAAAGCATAGTAAATTTTATCATAAAATTGAGAAATGTAAATTTCATGAAAATAATTAAACAAGTATACAACACACAAGTATACAACACCCCTCACACACACAAAATATACGAATCGGCAAAATTATAAATTAAATATGCAATCTGGTATGCACATGACTTGAAACTGGAGTTATGTAAATTAATTGGATCAGGTAAAGCATAGTAAATTTTTTCCTGAAACTGAGAGATGTAAATTTCATGAAAATAATTACACAAGTATACAACACTCAACATGTAGTACAATATGATACTTAATAATGGATAAAATGTAGAAAATTTACACAAAAGAATTAACATGTAATGCAGAACATGTAGCAATAAGGCATCAAGAATTTAAAACAAATTAACTTTCTGTAAATGTGTAAATAATAATAATAATAATAATAATAATCACTGTGGAAAGAATACAAGAATATTCTGCAATGTTATAGCAACTGCTGTAATTAGCTTA